>NC_079364.1:737500-761400 GCF_021018895.1 Seriola aureovittata
ACCCCACCACCAACCCCAGCACCAACCCCAGCCCCAACCCCAGCACCAACCCCAGCACCAACCCCACCACCAACCCCAGCACCAACCCCAGCACCAACCCCAGCACCAACCCCAGCACCAACCACCACCACCAACCCCAGCTCCAACCACCACCAGCACCAACCCCAGCTCCAACCACCACCACCACCAACCCCAGCTCCAACCACCACCACCACCAACCCCAGCTCCAACCACCACCACCACCAACCCCAGCTCCAACCACCACCACCAACCCCAGCACCAACCCCAGCACCAACCCCAGCACCAACCCCACCACCAACCCCACCACCAACCCCAGCACCAACCCCAGCACCAACCACCACCACCAACCCCAGCACCAACCCCACCACCAACCCCAGCACCAACCACCACCACCAACCCCAGCTCCAACCACCACCACCAACCCCAGCTCCAACCACCACCACCACCAACCCCAGCTCCAACCACCACAACCAACCCCAGCACCAACCCCAGCACCAACCCCAGCACCAACCACCACCACCAACCCCAGCACCAACCCCAGCACCAACCCCAGCTCCAACCACCACCACCAACCCCAGCTCCAACCACCACCACCAACCCCAGCACCAACCCCAGCACCAACCACCACCACCAACCCCAGCACCAACCCCAGCACCAACCCCAGCACCAACCACCACCACCAACCCCAGCTCCAACCACCACCACCAACCCCAGCCCCAACCCCAGCACCAACCCCAGCACCAACCCCACCACCAACCCCAGCACCAACCCCAGCACCAACCCCAGCACCAACCCCAGCACCAACCACCACCACCAACCCCAGCTCCAACCACCACCAGCACCAACCCCAGCTCCAACCACCACCACCACCAACCCCAGCTCCAACCACCACCACCACCAACCCCAGCTCCAACCACCACCACCACCAACCCCAGCTCCAACCACCACCACCACCAACCCCAGCTCCAACCACCACCACCAACCCCAGCACCAACCCCAGCTCCAACCACCAGCACCAACCCCACCACCAACCCCAGCACCAACCCCAGCACCAACCACCACCACCAACCCCAGCACCAACCCCAGCACCAACCACCACCACCACCACCACCACCACCAACCCCAGCTCCAACCACCACCACCAACCCCAGCTCCAACCACCACCACCACCAACCCCAGCTCCAACCACCACAACCAACCCCAGCACCAACCCCAGCACCAACCCCAGCACCAACCACCACCACCAACCCCAGCACCAACCCCAGCACCAACCCCAGCTCCAACCACCACCACCAACCCCAGCTCCAACCACCACCACCAACCCCAGCACCAACCCCAGCACCAACCACCACCACCAACCCCAGCACCAACCCCAGCACCAACCCCAGCACCAACCACCACCACCAACCCCAACCAGCCCAAGTTGTCAGCCATTAATACACAAAAATGTCCCATATGCGAGATTGTGTTGAACAAAAAAAAATGTAAAGAGACATATTGAAAGGAAGCACACAGGCAAACATAAGGACATAGCAGCAGCTTCCCACCTTCAGAGTGAGTGTATAGATCCTGAGAACAGAGTGTACGCAGTCCACAAATCCTCCCACGGCGCCAGCTCTCCTCTGCATGTACAAATAAAGTGTGGGGGGAGAATCAACATGTTTCCTGTGAATCCTCAGAGTGCCACGTTAACATGGAGTCGGCACAGAGGACTGGATTGGAAGCAGATCAATGCATACACCTCAAATCCATAACTTCCTGCACATCATATGCCTCCTCTCCTGAACTGCAGGAACAAACACTTACTGAGATGGCTGGCAGCGAGTGGTTTGGAGAGGATAAAAAGAAGATCTGCCTCGATCGGCAAAAGCTACAAAGACAATCATGCACCTCTGTCGCTGCAGTCCAGCACTGGAGCCCCTCAGTCAAAGAAATACATATCCACATACGAGCCCACACTTTCTTCCAACAGTAAAGTGGGAAGAGTCATGATGTCGTATAACACAAAAAAGAACTTGTGGCACTGTCCTTGTGCAAGGACAAACTTCAGACTCACCATGAACTGTTCAGGGAAGGCGGGAGTACAATAACTTCCACAGGGGACGACGGCAGTCACGATGAGGCTGATCTGGGTGATGTTCCATATGCACCAGAAGATGACCATAGGATGAAAGCCATGGTCCAGTATATTCTCAAGTATAAAAGGTTACGCCAGAACATCTACGGTTTCCATCTGTTGGAAAACAATACCCAAGACACCTCGTCCCAGAGGAGAGGATGTGCCAGCACGGCCCAGGAGAGGTGGCGCTGAGTGACCCGGTCCTCATCACACATCAGGCCAAAATCCTCACCACTCTCCGTATTGTTCAAGGTAGGTACTACAAGTTGATCTGTTGGTGTCTTATTACAATCTCCTATGTTGTGAACTGTGCTGTGATTCTGGTTGAACCTTGGGATTTCCAGATGTCTCCACCTACTGTAAATCCTGCCATCAATGTGGAACCCGGTACCGGTACCAGGAGCGGAGAGACGGTCTGCACAACTTCAGTGACCAGATACTTCTTGATCTCCCGTTATGTGTAACCATAAGGAACATGCTAAAGGTAACTTTTAACTGAATTGAAGTAAAATATGTGAATGGATCATTTTAATTATTTTTAAAGTACATTACATTTGTAGATCACAGCACATTTGGTGGTTGTGCGTCCACGCCGGCGACAGTCAGCCGGTTGTTTTCAGGTTGTCTGTACGTTCGTAAGTACGTCCGTTCCCATTCTCCTGGACACGATATCCCAGTAACGCCTTGATGGAAATTCTCCAAATTTGGCACAAACATTCACTTGGACTCATGGATGAACTGATTAGACTTTCAAAGGTCAAAGGTCAAGGTCAGTGTGACCTCACTAAACACCTGTTAGCCATTACTCAAGACTTCCCACAGCAATGATGACAAAATTTCACACAAATGGTGAATATTTTATTTGACTCTGGATAAACAGGGATGTGATTGGGTGGAGGCATAAAACCACAAGGTGGTAATTGTGGTTTCTTATGTTTCTCCCTTAGGTCCATGCTGCAGTGAGCAGAGTGGTGGAGTATTTGGAGATGACCACAGGTGAACAGTTCCCCTCAGCTGATACAGTCCTCCATGCATATCTTCACTTCAAAGCTCTGACAGACCATGATCACCAGTTTTCCGGTGTGTCAATGGAAAGCATCGCTCGAGGATTTGTAACAATAATGCAAGACCAGATTAATTAGCGATTATTAAAATGGTACACCTTTTGAGTAACTGCACACCTGTGTGATGAACGAACTAATGAAATAATACATAGAGATAGATCTTACTGCAGATAGATTGTCCAAGGAAATGAGTCTGCAGAGACCAGTGTGTTTAACAGGCTAAACATATGAAAATAGCTTCTCCTTCTTTTTAAACTATTTCAGAAGTTTAACTGTAAAATACTCATGTTAATATGTTATTCACCAATAAAAATGATGATGATTGATTTTTTTTTTACCTGTCAGTGTTTATTTACAGATGTTTGCAGTTTTCTGTGTAAACATTAACTTTATATCTGGGGAGAGCTTGTGTCTTTTAGTACCAAAACAACAGTTCATCTATTTTATTCATGTGATAAACATTTGTTACTTTAGATTAATGAAGATATTCAAATAAATCCTCAGTAAATCAAATGTTGGATGAGCACATTACTTTACTGCAGGCTGCTTATTGCAGTACTTTATTGTTGTAGCTACTTTTACCTTCTTTATGCTGCTGTAGTTTAAAGTTTCTCTCCAGACATGTTTTAAACTGTAAAATCCTCTGCTATGATTCATATTTAGTTTAACATTTTTTGACACATAAACTGGGTCTGAAGCATATCTACTTACTCAGGCCTTGAGCCCCGCCCACCCCCTGCTTGCTCCAGGTGGACAGGTGAAAGAGTAGAGAGCATCAAGATGGTTAGAGGAGGAAACATCAGAGACTCAGCCACATGTTTGAGCCTCAGTCAGACCCAGACTCAGACCCAGAGCCAGAGACCAGCAGACGGATCAGAACCGTTAGCGTAGTTAGTATCTTTTATTTGATTATGTTGTTTGTTAGCTTGTAACTGGCAGTTACTGACACAGTGTTAGCGGTTGTGCTAATACTAACTCTCTCTCTGTACTGACAAGGTTTCAGGTTTATTTAGCCCCGCCCCCCGTCCCCACAAGTTGACAGGATTGGTTCCTGAGGTTTGAGAGGTATGAAACCCTGACTGTCTTGTCATTGGTTCACTGCAGTTCAAGGTGGAAACACTCATGGTGTTGATGATTATTTCCCTCAACATATGTCTTTTATTATACAAAAACATGAGGACATTAACAAGTTTAAACATTTGATTTTAATCTTAAGGTCTTTTCATCCTAAAGAATCTGTCATTTAAAAACTTGTATGTTTTGTGTTTAAATTCTTAATCTGAAAAGTAACTAGTAACTGTCAGGTAAATGTAATGGAGTGAAAAAAAAGTGCGTATATACATATATATATACACATATATATATATATATGTATATATGTATATATATATATATATATATATATACATATATACATATATATAAATATAAAAGGCAGGACCTATTTATCTTGTTGAGATCCTGTAGCACAAGCTACCAGACAGTAGCACAACAGAACTACTTGTCAATCGTTGTTAATAAAGTTGTGTTTGACGGCAGCGGAAGTAAACGGCCGGTTGCTGGGGAGTTCAGTTGCTAAGCTGCAGCCGAGGAGCAACCGGACTGTCAACAAGTTGTCCTCAGCGGCTGAGACGGATTATCTGCGCACTGTTTAACGTTTAAACATTCACCTCTCCGTTCAGATGGTTAACTGCGGTGGACGGACGGAGGTAAACTGACGGTAACGGCTCAGATAACGGCTAGCTTTAATTAGCTCACAGTGCTAACTGACTTTAATGTTGGTCAGCTAACGTCACCGTTTACCGGAGATTAAACCAAATAAACAGACCGGAGCGTCCCGGCTGCTCTTCAGACTTTTAATCTGACCTATTGTGTGAACTGTCGTGTGGTTAATTACCTGCGTGGCTTTCCAAATGGTATCTTAGCATTAAGCTAGCTGCCTTATAAAGAGCTGCTTCACTGCTTTTGTGACTCGTTTCAGAGTTTCAGCTGTTTCACCACCGACAACGTCTCAATCATATTTAATGTCTTTTTTTTTTTTTTGTCTTATTGGTTTTGTTAAAATTCAAAGTATTCAGACAGATTTCAGTCTCAGTGGCCAATTTTTAACACCTGCCTAATACTAAGTCCAGCAGTCCTGCAATAAATCAGGTCATAAAGTTCAGTTTGTGTTTTCCTGTTTCAGACAGGTGTGGATTCACTTGTACCTGGAGGACGTAGTTTGTGCTGCTGTTGAACCGTGTTGTGTTGTAGTGACAGGTGTTTCTAATAATTATTAGTTTATCACTGTAAAAAGGTGATGGACAAAATATCAGAAACACCTCTCAGTATAACACAACACACTTCAACAGCACTAAGTACGACCTCCAGAGTGAGCCTACAGGTGAACCAACACCTGAGACACAATAAATAAATTGCACAGAGAACTAAGTTACAATTAATAATGATAATAATAATAATAATAATAATGATAATAAATAAATAAAAACAGTGTGAGCAATCATGTCTGCATGATGTCAATAAAAAGATACATTGATAAAACTTTATTTATCTTGACATGAACATTTTCAAACTTCAAACTTTTAAATGTGTGTGTGTAACAATCTTACAACAATACTAACACATATATATATATATATATATATATATATATATATATATATATATATATATAATAATGAGAACCCCTCCTAAGATCTGGGGTCTCTGACTGTGGGACCAGGATCCAGGAGGGAACACAGAGGCTGTATCAAAAGAAACAGTAACAGCTGAAGGCATCAGACTGAGGTTGCTGCTGAAAAGTTGCGTTCAATGTGAAACGGATGAAAATATGTTGGAAAAAAAACAAACTCTGTTGACCATCAGTGATTCGCTGACATGGACAGTAAACAGGTGTGTGTCACTGCAGGTGGAGGAGAGTCTACAGAGTAAATAAGAAGCTGATGTCGGTCCTCAGTGATCCGGACTGAATTCATGCATTAACCTCAGAAGTGTCCAGTCATTCAAACGAAGCAGCCAGTCTCCCAGTGTGACCAGTATGGCTGCGGCCAGCACCACCAAGATCTCATGGCGACTGCGTGAGTACAGACTTTATTTTTCCTGTGAAACGTCATCTGTGGTTCAGACTGAAAACTGGAGCTGCTGATGTGACTGACTGACACATACATTAACATCACCTGATTCTTCTGTCAGTGCAGCAACACATTTTTACTCCCATTAAACATTTGAATACTCTCAGAAACTTTAATAAACTTTTTAATTGGTTAATTCAAACATCCATTTTCTGCTGCTTCTCTAGGTTTAGATTGTTTTTCCTGTTTTTATTCTGAGTGTTTGTTGTGTGGGTCTGTCGTGGTAATAAAGTCCATGACCTGTGGGAGGCGCTGCATCAGCAGCAGGTTGTGAAGAAACCAGGACAACCTTAGAGGAAAACCTGGAAGAGAAACGAACTATCTTTTATTAGAACACAGTAACTTCAACGTGTTTACTTCTGTTACACCGAAGAGCTTCTGGTCTCAGACAGGGAGGATTTGACTCTAATCTGCCCTCTACAGGATACACCTTTAATCCTGCAGATCCCCACAAAGAACACAGAACAACATGTGAGCAATAGAGCCACCATCACTGCCTCTTGTTGCCGAGTTGCTGATATCCAGTTGATAAACTTTCTCAGTCAGTGCAGCTCTGTAGAGACGCTGCTGCAGCAGCTCCAGCTTCTTCTCCAGCAGGTCAGAACTAAATGTCCCTCCTGTGTTGCTGTACAGAGGAGTTCGAGGCTCACTCCAGCAGCGTTTCCTGTTTGGCTCTGGGGAAAAGCTCCGGCCGCCTGCTGGCCACAGGAGGAGAAGACTGCAGGGTGAACATCTGGGCTGTGAGCAAGGCCAACTGCATCATGGTGAGACCTCCTCACCTGCAGACCTCTGATCTGAACCACATCTGTCATGTCCAGCAAAGTGAAAGGTTCACATTAGCTGTTAAATGAACTGTAACCTGACTGTGTGTGTGTGTGTGTGTGTGTGTGTGTGTGTGTGTGTGTGTGTGTGTGTGTGTTGTGTGTGTGTGTGTGTGTGTGTGTGCGTGGTCTGTCTGTCAGAGTCTGACTGGTCACAAGAACCCAGTAGAGTGTGTCCAGTTCAACATGTCGGAGGAGCAGGTTGTCGCTGGTTCACAGTCTGGATCGATACGAGTTTGGGACCTGGAGGCCGCCAAGAGTGAGACCCACTTTGTTCTCTTTGTGTCTGTCTGTGTGTGTGTGTGTGTGTGTGTGTGTGTGTGTGTATAAACAGAGACCTGAACACCTGCACAGTCCAGGTGAGTCTGTCAGTTTATCTGCTGCTTCCTCTTCTCCAGTTTTAAGGACTCTGATGGGACACAAAGCCAACATCACCAGTCTGGGCTTCCATCCGTTTGGAGACTTCCTGGCCTCCAGTTCCCTGGACACAAACATCAAGGTGTGTGTGTGTCTGTGTGTGTGTGTGTGTGTTTGTGTGTGTGTTTGTAAAACGTGTTTGAGAATGTGTGTTTGTGTTCATAATCTGCATTAATGGATTTTTTCTTTTTCTTTTTGTCTCATGTGAACAATGTGAATCTGGTCCAACTCTGTCAGCTGTGGGACGTGCGGAGGAAAGGATATGTGTTCAGGTATAAGGTAAGAAATGTGTGTGTGTGTGTGTGTGTGTGTGTGTGTGTGTGTGTGTGTGTGGGATCTGGAAGCTGGCTCTTCTGTAAACCACATTTTAAAATGAATAATGTTGAAGAGTGTTTCCTCTGAAATTCTTCACCGCAATTCTTTGTGGTTCAAGTAGTTGAATGACAGAAATCTCAGCTTCCAGAATCTAAAATGAGAACTCAGGTCTTTCATATCAGATGTCAACACATGATTTACCACAAGAGAGATGAAGTTGAGTTTGTGTTTCAGGGTCACACCCAGGCGGTGAGGAGTCTGGCCTTCAGTCCAGATGGGAAGTGGTTGGCTTCAGCGAGTGACGACTGCACCGTCAAGGTACAAACTGACACTAACGTTCATCTGCTGTTGATGCAGCAAAAAAAATCAAACCTCCAAGTATCAAAAACTAATGATCTGATAATTATGGCTGTTTCCATCATTAGTGTCTCTGTCTCTTGTCTCTCAGCTGTGGGACCTGACTCAGGGGAAGACCATCACCGAGTTCAGATCTCACACTGCAGCTGTCAACATCGTCCAGTTCCACCCCAACGAGTACCTGCTGGCATCGGGCAGCTGCGACAGGTACGACACGTCCACCTGAACTGGACAGAGTCTGTCACTGATTCACATCTGCAGACAGATGTTAGCTGCTGTTCAGACTGAACACAGTTCACACAACTGTGGTCTCCACCCAGTTTACTATTCCTGTTGATCCAGGTGACACACCTCCATCAAACATGTTCTTTATTGTTTACTGTGAGTCACTGCGACTGTAGGAAGGATGACTCAGTGTTTCCACTGAGCTGATCGGTTAGTGAGCTCTATTCATACTGATTTGATTTCAAAATGATTGATCAGTTATTGATTCTTTGCTCTAAATGTTTCCTGTCGACTCTCAGTGTCTTTTGAAAATCAGCGTCATGACAGGACAGATTCTCATATATGATGTAAAGTTTTCTTCTCCTTGTCGACTCTGTTTCATCATGATGTGTAAGTCAGATGTTGTGTGTGTGTGTGTGTGTGTGTGTGTGTGTGTGACACTGACCCCTGCTGAACAGTGTGTTGACGTGTTTGTGTGTCTGTTTTCTTCAGGACCATCAAACTGTGGGATCTGGAGAAATTCACGATGATCGGCTCGTTGGAGGGAGACACGACTCCGGTCAGGTGAGTGTAGCAGGTCAGACAGCGTGCTGCTGGAGTGTGACCTCTGACCTCTGACCTCTGACTTGTGGTTTCAGGTGTATATTTTTCAGTCCGGACGGCAGCTGTGTGTACAGCGGGGCCACAGACTCTCTGCGGGTCTTTGGCTGGGAGCCCGACCGCTGCTTCGACGTGGTGCCGGTGGGCTGGGGGAAAGTCTCTGACCTGGCAGTCTGCAACCAGCAGCTGGTGTGTAGCTCCGCCCACAGGAAGTCTCACCTTTTTCAGCCTGAATTCCAGACATTATATCAGGTCTCTCTTCTTCTTGTTCTTCTCCTCTACCGTCAGATCGGCGTGTCTCACCAGCTCTCCAGCGTCTCGTCCTACGTCGTCGACCTGAAGCGGGTGAAGAAGAGCGGCGGCTCCGTGATCCAGGGAATCATCCAGGACAACCAGCCGCTCTCAGAGCCCAAGGATCCTAAAGGAGTCGCACTGAGGAGGAACTACGAGAGACCCACAACCACCTGCAGCTCACAGAGGTACGACACATCCAACCACCTGCAGGAGTCTAACACAGAAACTACAGTTGACTAGTATGATTTTATTTTTAATACCAATCTTGTGAAGGGCTCTGAAACTCAGATATTTAATTTATGGATCCTCATCAGTTTCATCAGGACAAAAGTTAAACCACGACTTTTAATTTGTTACCAGTATCAAAAAGTTACACCTCCAGATAAGAGCTGAAGATTTATTATTAACATCAAATACGTTTTCCTTGATTCCTGCTCTGTCACTCCGCATGTTGTGATGTCATCAGGGTGAAGCAGAGGTCAGACGCTGATAGGCGGAGCCCCGAAGGTGAGAGGCGGAGCCCCAGTGAGGATGAGGCAGATGAGAAACTGTCGTCAGCTGAGATCCACAACGCTGAAGACTACAAGGAGATCTTTCAACCCAAGAACGCCATCTGTAGGTCACCTACACCTGTTCACGCCTGCTCGCACCTGTTCACACCTGTTCACACCTGATTTGCACCTGTTCGCACCTGCTCACACCTGTTCTGTTAAAAAGTTTGAGTTAATAGATTAAAAGCATCATCAGTGACTCATTTCTTTCTTGCAGCTCGAACTCCTCCCAAGATCTCCGAGCCTTTCCCTGCTCCTCCAGAAGACGGTGAGTCCCTCATCTTCATCTTCATCTTCATCACTCTGGTCACAGACATTACTGTTACAGCTGCAGCTTCTCTGTCTGAAATCTTTCCTGTTCAACTGTTTTTAACTCCTGTTGTTTACTGTTGGACTAATTGTTTGCTCGTCCTCTCAGAGACCATATTAGCGATCAGCCATCAGCTGAAGGACATGATTTCTCCGTTTCCTGACAAGCAGCAGGTCAGTGAAGGCAGCAGCCCCAGTCATGTGACCGAACATGTTCAGTGTTCATTGTTCATATAAAGTTTTGTTGTTTTGAAGGCTCCTCCTCAGGCCTCTTCTACTCCGGTCCAGAGGGTGGAGCCTACAGTGGTCTCCTGTGCGAAGCGTCCCGCCCCCTCAGCTGTGGGCCCTTTGTCCTCCGACCCCCCCACATTCCGCCCCCCTCCCCCCCAGCCCCCCGTCACCACGGCCAAGTCTAAACCTCAACCTAAAATCATCCTGAGCACCAGGAACGAGCCCATCGGACTGAATGTGGCCGACTTCCTGCCTGTGAGTCTCAAACGCGCCTGAACAGATCCGAACCTCACACACATGATGACACCTGACACCTGACACCTGACACCTGACACCTGACACCACATTTCTTTTGAGTCGACTTCAGATTTGATCATAGAGAAGTTTATAAACCTCCAGAAAAACTTCCTGTTTAAACATATAAAACAATATACATGTAAAACTTCAGACTTTTGGTCGGTTTGTTGTTGCTAAGTAATAAGTAAGTATCTTTTATCTGTCATTATTGAATTTTCCTTGTTCCATAACAAAAAGTATCTTAACACATGATTTGAATCATCGCTACTCATCATTCAACATTAAAACAGATTCACTTCAGTTTCAGAGAGAAAATATTCATCCCAGAGAGTTTGAATCTTTACTTTAAAAATGATTTAAACAATCATCACAATTAATCAACTATCAGAATTAATTTGATGGCAGTTGACTAATTAATTAACTAATAGATAAATGAGAGAATATAAACGTGCTGTGATTATTGTGATTATTGTGTTATTTGAAGTGATTATTTTAACTGTTATCAATACAAACTAACACTGATAGAAATGATTCTGTGATTGACTGGAATGACTCAGTCCTGAGTTTCCTCCTGTGAGAAACAAGTTCACAAACTTTTACCTCTGAAAATAAACACCAGTAACTTCTCACCTGTCAGGTGATTTCAATAAAACACATTATTATTTTATTATCTACGTTTTCTAATGTGTCAGAGATCAAACTAAATCTTTCTCCTGGTCTTTTGTTCCTCAGTCTTCCCCCAACAACAGACCTGGAGCTCTGAGCGACGAGGAGGCGCTGTCTCAGATCAAGAAGGGTCACGACACCATGTGTGTGATGCTGAGCAGCCGACACAAGAACCTGGAGACGGTCCGAGCCGTGTGGGCCAGAGAGGACATCAAGGTGAGCCGGGTCTCATCAGGTTCTCGTCAGGGTCTCGTCAGGGTCTCGTCAGGGTCTTGTCAGGTTCTCATCAGAGTCTCATCGGGGTCTCATCAGGTTTCTCATCAGGTTCTCATCAGGTTTCTCATCAGAGTCTCGTCAGGTTCTCGTCAGGGTCTCGTCAGGGTCTCATCAGAGTCTCATCGGGGTCTCGTCGGGGTCTCGTCAGGTTTCTCATCAGGGTCTCATCAGAGTCTCATCGGGGTCTCATCAGGGTCTCGTCAGGTTCTCATCAGGTTTCTCATCAGAGTCTCGTTGGGGTCTCGTCGGGGTCTCGTCTGGGTCTCGTCAGAGTCTCGTCGGGGTCTCATCAGGATCTCATCAGGGTCTCATCAGGGTCTCATCGGGGTCTCATCAGGGTCTCATCAGGGTCTCGTCAGGGTCTCATCAGAGTCTCATCAGGGTCTCGTCAGGTTCTCATCAGAGTCTCATCAGGGTCTCGTCAGGGTCTCATCAGAGTCTCATCAGGGTCTCGTCAGGGTCTCATCAGGGTCTCATCAGGTTCTCATCAGGTTCTCGTCAGGGTCTCATCAGAGTCTCATCGGGGTCTCATCAGGTTTCTCATCAGGTTCTCATCAGGTTTCTCATCAGAGTCTCGTCGGGGTCTCGTCGGGGTCTCGTCTGGGTCTCGTCGGGGTCTCGTCGGAGTCTCGTCGGGGTCTCGTCGGGGTCTCGTCAGAGTCTCGTCGGGGTCTCGTCGGGGTCTCGTCGGGGTCTCGTCGGGGTCTCGTCGGGGTCTCGTCTGGGTCTCGTCGGGGTCTCGTCGGGGTCTCGTCTGGGTCTCGTCGGGGTCTCGTCGGGGTCTCGTCGGGGTCTCGTCGGGGTCTCGTCGGGGTCTCGTCTGGGTCTCGTCGGGGTCTCGTCTGGGTCTCGTCGGGGTCTCGTCGGGGTCTCGTCGGGGTCTAGTCTGGGTCTCGTCGGGGTCTCGTCTGGGTCTCGTCGGGGTCTCGTCTGGGTCTCGTCTGGGTCTCGTCTGGGTCTCGTCGGGGTCTCGTCGGGGTCTCGTCTGGGTCTCGTCTGGGTCTCGTCGGGGTCTCGTCGGAGTCTCGTCGGGGTCTCGTCGGGGTCTCGTCTGGGTCTCGTCAGAGTCTCGTCAGGGTCTCATCAGGATCTCATCAGGGTCTCATCAGGGTCTCATCGGGGTCTCAGCAGGGTCTCGTCAGAGTCTCGTCGGGGTCTCATCAGGGTCTCGTCTGGGTCTCGTCTGGGTCTTATCAGGGTCTCATCAGGGTCTCATCGGGGTCTCAGCAGGGTCTCGTCAGAGTCTCGTCGGGGTCTCATCAGGGTCTCGTCAGGGTCTCGTCTGGGTCTCGTCGGGGTCTCGTCGGGGTCTCGTCGGGGTCTCATCGGGGTCTCAGCAGGGTCTCGTCAGAGTCTCGTCGGGGTCTCATCGGGGTCTCAGCAGGGTCTCAGCAGGGTCTCGTCAGAGTCTCGTCGGGGTCTCATCGGGGTCTCAGCAGGGTCTCGTCAGAGTCTCGTCGGGGTCTCATCGGGGTCTCAGCAGGGTCTCGTTGGGGTCTCGTCGGGGTCTCATCGGGGTCTCATCGGGGTCTCAGCAGGGTCTCGTCAGAGTCTCGTCGGGGTCTCATCGGGGTCTCAGCAGGGTCTCGTTGGGGTCTCGTCGGGGTCTCATCGGGGTCTCATCGGGGTCTCAGCAGGGTCTCGTCAGAGTCTCGTCGGGGTCTCATTGGGGCCAGAGAGATTTTATTATTAGATTCATAATTCATTCAAACTGAGACAAAGTTTTTATTCATAACGTTAAATATTGAGACTTACAGTATTTGACATGACTGAAAGGTAAAATACTAAAAGAGGAAACTGTTGTGATTTTCCAGTTTTTCTCCTTTGACCCAAAAGCACGATAGAAAAAATCATTCTTATTGATTGATCTGATCAGAGCTCTGTGATCAGATTTTTATTTTCTTCATTCAGAAGCTTTCAACCACCTCTCATGGACTTCCTGTCCACTTCCTGTCTGGTGTCTCTCTGCAGAGCGCTCTGGACACGGCTGTCTCCATGAACGACCTGTCCATTGTAGTGGACATCCTCAACATCATCAACCTGCAGCCGTGAGTCTCTCTCACACACACACACACACACACACACACACACAGTTCAGTTCATCATCGTGTAATTAAAGTGATGAAGACGTATGAGGGACTTCTCGTCACCTGACCTGAAGAAAATTTCATGTGTCATCAGATAAATCTGAAACTGTCCCTGAGCTGTAAAACATCTGGATGAATACGTTCATGTCATGTTTTAAATAAAGTTTAAACAGGAACTAGAACAATAATAACTGACGTCGCTGTTGTTTCAGGTCGCTATGGAAACTGGACCTTTGTACATCGATCCTTCCTCAGATCGACAAACTGCTGCAGAGTAAATATGAGAGGTGAGTGACTGATCTCACCTGAGGCTTTTCTCTTGTTTTAAGGTCTGATGCTGTGACAGTTGATCTGATTATTGATTATTAGTATTATTATTATTACTTGCAGTTTTTTCTTTAATATATCAGAAAAATGCTGGTTTTAATTTCCCAGCACTCAGGTGACATGTTCAGTTTGTTAGTTGGTCTGACTCAATCTATATAAAATATTCAGTTTAGTCACATGACAAAGAAAAGCTGCGAAAACTGGAACCTGGAAATGTGTTTTTCTAACAATCAGTTAATTGATTAATGTCTTACTGGCTAAAGGTAAAGAAAGATCAATGTAAAGAATCTGGATCCTGATCCTGTTAGTGCAGTGACCAGTGGAGACCAGAGGGGGGCGCCCCTGTACTCTGATCTCAGAGAGACACTGATGGTTTTTAGATTAGATTGTAATGATTTACTCTTCTTTTAATGTGTGTGCGTGTGTGTGTGTCTCAGCTACATGCAGACTGGCTGTACGTCTCTGAAGCTCATCATGAAACATTTCTGGATGTTGATCTCAGACACGTTAAAGGCGTCGCCGTGTGTCGGAGTCGACATCACACGAGAGGAGCGGTGAGACACACTTACTTTACTGAACACTTGGTTTTGTGATGAGCTGCTCCAGAAGATAGTGTGTAAAATAAAACATCACTAACTAGTTTTAAACGAGTGAATGTGAAGAGACTTTAATGATGTTTAAATCAGAGGCAAAGAAACATCTACAGAGTTTTAGACGTTGTTTTATTTCAAACTGAACTCATCTGAACCTGGTCACATGTTTCAGTGGTTTGTGTGTATAACCATGGAGACGTGTCAGAGTGAGAGGGACATTAACAGTTAAACAGTCAGGTGCATGTGAACACTGATCGTCCTCCTGTTCACACTTGACATTCACATCTCTCACATGTTTATAACATGTTTCTAAAGGAGGTGATGGACGTCGTTCTGTTTATTTAAAGTTAATGAGGCTTCAGCGTCTGAGACAGATCTCCCACAGTCACTGTGTTCAGACTGTGACTGTAACAGGAAGAGTTCACCACCTGATTCACCTCAGACTGAACAGAACAGATCGAGGACTGTGGATTCACAGATATAAACAGATCTGTTAGCAATAATGATAATAATGAAAATAATAATAAGCTTTATGTATACGGCACCTTTCAAAACACAGTTACAAAGTGGTCTACAAGACGAGATTAAACTGACAACCAACAATAAAAATGAATGATTAAAAAACAGTTGAAGGTTATTCAACATTGGGGAGGGGAGTGTGACAAAGATAAAGTCTAAAATGATGAAATGAATCAATAAGAAACAGCAGGATGACTTAATATAGTAATAGATTTAAATGTTAGAATAAGATTCAGACCCCAATGAGCAGTGGTACAGATCTAACAGTTCAATATGAAGCTCATGTAAAGACCAATGAAACATGAATTTACCCTCAGAGGATCAATAGTTTCCACATGGAGAGATAAACTGAACCGGTTCAAACTTGTTTTAACACGTTTACATTTTTTACGTGATGATGACTGAAACACTGAGTTTCAGTTGATTTAACAGAAACTAAACAAACGTATGAAGAGCTGTAACTTTTCCTTCATACTGACCCTGATGATGACGTTTGTCACTGCAGACACCAGAAGTGCAGAGCGTGCTGTAAGCAGCTGAAGAACCTCAGCAACATCGTGAAGAACAAGGCGGCGCAGGTCGGTCGCCACGGCAGCGCCTTCAAAGAGCTGCAGCTGCTCATGGCTCCGCTCGACGACTCGCTCTGAGGACGGATCAGCTGATCTGACGCAGACACTACACACGCACATACACCTGCAGACGCCTCAGTCACACAGAGTGTTAATGAAAGTGTTATTTAAAGATGGCCGCCTTCCTCAGATCGACACTTGCAGGAAAATCTTTGTCTTCCTCAGAATCAGAGGAGGGACATCAGCTGTCAATCAACATGCTCACTGACACAGACTGAAATAAAACAGCGAGCAGCTTCATCTCTGCTGTTGAAGACACTTCTTTAAAGTTCAACAGCTGCACGGCTCAGAGACAAAGACAGAGACAAACAGACTTGAGTGAATTATCTCAGTGAAACGGAGACGACAGCGTCTGAGGTTCAGCTGTAGAAAATGTTTTCCCTCCCTCACAGACTTAAACAGGCTCTGCTCAAGTCAAAGGAGCCGATCGTTACCACTCTCATGTCTGTGTTCAATCTGAAGCTGGAGTCAGGTGGTTAGCTTAGTTTAGTACAAAGACTGGAAACCACTAGCCTAGCTCTGTCCAAAGGTAACTAAACTAGCTGTTTCCAGTCTCTATGCTAAGCTAAGCTAATCGACTGCAGCTTTGTATTCAGCGTCCAGACATGAGAGTGGTACGGTGGCCCTGAGAGCTCAACACGTTGCAACTTAAGAAAACACATACAGAGACACAAACGCTACAAAATCAATGCTTTTAACGTCAAAGGTCACAGTGGGGCATTGAACAACAAGCCAGGTTCATCACTTTTAAGTGTCCCCTGGAAACACTTCCTGGTGTGCTGTATTTGCAGCTCATGTGTTGTCAAGTCGATGAAGATGTTTTCTGTATTTGCAGTGTGTTTGTGTCTTTGCATGTGTTTTTTTAAGTTGCAGTGCGTTGAGCTTTCAGGGCCACCGTACGAAACAGTTTGACTGGCTCTGTCCAAAGGTAACAAAACTAGCTGTTTCCAGTCTTTATGCTGAGCCAAGCTAATCAGATTTAGCTTCATATTTAGCATCTAGACGTGAGAGTGGGATCAGTCTTCTCATTTAACTCTACAAGAAGCAGATGAGTGTATTTCCTGAAACATGGAACTACTTCTTTAAGGTTGACTGAGCTCAAACAACTGCAGAGAGACAGAGGACCAATCAGAGCAGAGCTTTACAATCAGACATGTTGAGAGGCGATGGCCTTGTTTTGTGCCTGTGTACCTGAGGAGGAGCTCAGGTTGTTGTTGATTCCTTTGATTGACTTTAATAATCGTTCATAATGAACACCTGAGGTCAGGTGATCAGACACCTGAGGACACAACACATACAAATAGTTCAGATGATCGACACGTTTAGTCCTTCACAGACACTGAAGAAGTCTCTGAGATGATCCAGTGTTTTCACTCTTTTTCTACTTAGAACCACAATTTTAAATGTACTGTTCATATTGGTTATTTAAATAAAGATTAACTGAACTGTCCAGCTGTTTAATTATTCTTCTACGTCCAACACAAACTATGTTTACACTTCAGCTTCACTTCCTGGTCCCCTTGCAGATGACTTTAATTATAAGACACAAGTTTATAAAATGTGACACATCGGAAATTAAGTTCTTAAAAAAAACTTTTTCTGATTTTACAGCCTGCTTGTTTTGACTGTTTTTATTTTATTCTATTTCATTTTTTTCATTTTGATTATGATTGTTCTCCTATTTAAAAAAAAAAAAAAAAAAAAAAAAAAACCCTTAAAAATGTCATAGTATAGTAAGTCAAATAATGTCAAATAAATCTCATTCTATATTACTGCAAAAAATATCATAGTATAGTAAGGCATAAAATGTCATAAAAAGTCGGTATTGTTGGGAATGAAAAGGCATAAAAACCCATAAAAAGTGTGAGTATATTAAGGCTTAAAGAGTCAATTCATACTAAGACATGAAATATCATAAAAAAGTCGTAATATAGTAGAGCATGATAAGTCATAGTCAAAGTATTGTAAGGTACAAAACGTCATACTATAATAGGGCATAAAAAGTCATAATAACGTCAATGTATAATAGGGTATAATAACTCGTGAATAGTCATAGTAAAGTAAGGCTTAAAAAGTAAAAAAAACATAGTATGGTATGGCATATGCTCATAAAGAGTCATGGTATAGTAAGTTATACAAATTCATACTATAGGAATAAAATTCATAAAAAAATCAGCATAGTAAAAAAGTCATACCATAAGGCATAATTAGTAATATTAAACTAAGGCATGAAAGGTCAAAAAACACTTCTTAGTATAGTAAGGCATAATAAGTATTGAAAAGTCATTCTATAGTTAGGAATAAAAGGTCATGAAAAGGTGATAGTGTAGTAATTAAAATGTCATAGAATAGTAAGACATAAAAAGTCATACTATAGTAAGGCATAAGAAGTCATAGTACAGTAAGGCATAAAAAGCAATGGTATAGTATGACATAAAAAGTCATAGCATAGTAAGTCATAAAAAGTCATACTATAGTAAGCATTAAAAAGTCACACTATGGTAAGGAATAAAAAGTCATAGTATAGTTAGGAACAAAAAGTAATAAAGAAGTCATAGTATAGTGTGACATAAAAAGTAATAGAATAGTTAGGAAAAAAAAGTCAAAACGACATAGTATAGTAAGGCATAAAAAGTCATAAAAACGTCATAGTATAGTAAGGCATGAAAAGTCATAGTATAATAAGTCAAAAAAAGTTATATAAAAGTCATAGTATAGTAAGGCATAAAAAGTCATAGTATAGTTAGGAACAAGAAGTTGTAAAGAAGTAATAGTATAGTATGTCATAAAAATTCATAGTACATTTAGGGACAAAAAGTCATAAAAGGTCATAGCATAGTGATGCATAAAAACTAATAGTATAGTTAGGAACAAAAAGAATTAAAGTCATAGTATAGTTAGGAATAAAAAGTCATAGTATAGTTAGGAACAAAAAGTTATAAAGAAGTAATAGTATAGTAAGTCATAAAAAGTTTATTGTATAGTAAGTCATAAAAAGTAAGATTATAGTAAGGCATAAAAAGTAATAGTATAGTAAGCCATAAAAAGTCATAATATAGGAAGTCATAAAAAGTCATAGAATAGTTAGGAACAAAAGGTTATAAAGAAGTAATAGTATAGTAAGTCATAAAAAGTCATAATATAGGAAGTCATAAAAAGTCATAGTATAGTTAGGAACAAAAGGTTATAAAGAAGTCAAAGTATAGCAAGACATAAAAAGTCATAGTATAGTAAGGCATAAAAAGTCATAAAAACAACATAGTATAGTAAGGCATAAAAAGTCATAAAAACGACATAGTATAGTAAAGCATGAAAAGTCATAGGATAATAAGGCATAAAAAGTCATAAAAACGTCATAGTATAGTAAGGCATAAAAAGTCATGAAAACGTTATAATATAGTAAGGCATAAAAAGTCATAGTATAATAAGGCATAACAAGTCATAAAAATGTCATAATATAGTAAGACACGAAAAGTCATAGTATAATAAGTGAAAAAAAGTTATATAAAAGTCATATTATAGTAAGGCATAAAAAGTCATAAAAATGTCATAGTATAGTAAGGCATGAAAAGTCACAGTATAATAAGTGAAGAAAAGTTATATAAAAGTCATATTATAGTAAGGCATAAAAAGTCATAAAAATGTCATAGTATAGTAAGGCATAAAAAGTCACAAAAAAGTCATAATATAGTAAGACACGAAAAGTCATAGTATAGTAAGGCATAAAAAGTCATAAAAATGTCATAGTATAGTAAGGCATAAAAAGTCACAAAAAAGTCATAATATAGTAAGACACGAAAAGTCATAGTATAGTAAGGCATAAAAAGTCATAGTACAGCAAGGCGTAAAAAGTCATAAAAACGACATATTATATTAAGGCATAAAAAGTCATAAAAACGACATATTATATTAAGGCATAAAAAGTCACAAAAAAGTCATAATATAGTAAGGCATGAAAAGTCACAGTATAATAAGGTATAAAAAGTCATAATAAAAGAAAAAGTGTAGTCAGGCATAAAAAGTCATAAAAACGACATAGTATAGTAATGCATAAAAAGTCATAGTATAGTAAGGCATAAAAAGTCACAAAAAAGTCATATTATAGTAAGACACGAAAAGTCATAGTACAGCAAGGCATAAAAAGTCACAAAAACGACATAGTATATTAAGGCATAAAAAGTCACAATATAATAAGGCATAAAAAGTCACAAAAACGTCATAGTATAGTAAGGCATGAAAAGTCATAGTATAGCAAGGCGTAAAAAGTCATAAAAACGACATAGTATATTAAGGCATAAAAAGTCACAAAAAAGTCATAATATAGTAAGACACGAAAAGTCATAGTATAGTAAGGCATAAAAAGTCATAAAAACGAAAAAGTGTAGTCAGGCATAAAAAGTCATAAAAATGACATAGTATAGTAAGGCATAAAAAGTCATAAAAACGACATTGTATACTAAGGCTTAAAAAGTCACAAAAAAGTCATAATATAGTAAGGTATAAAAAGTCACAGTATAATAAGGCATAAAAAGTCATAAAAATGACATAGTATAGTAAGGCATGAAAAGTCATAGTATAGCAAGGCGTAAAAAGTCATAAAAACGACATAGTATAGCAAGGCATAAAAAGTCATAAAAATGTCATAGTATAGTAAGGCATGAAAAGTCATAGTACAGCAAGGCGTAAAAAGTCATAAAAACGACATAGTATATTAAGGCATAAAAAGTCACAAAAAAGTCATAATATAGTAAGGCATGAAAAGTCACAGTATAATAAGGCATAAAAAGTCACAAAAAACTCATAATATAGTATGACACGAAAGTCATAGTACAGCAAGGCATAAAAAGTCATGAAAACGAAAAAGTGTAGTCAGGAATAAAAAGTCATAAAAACAACATAGTATAGTAATGCGTAAAAAGTTATAGTAAGGCATAAAATGTCACAAAAAAGTCATAATATAGTAAGGCATGAAAAGTCATAGTATAGTAAGGCATAAAAAGTCATAAAAACGACATTGTATACTAAGGCTTAAAAAGTCACAAAAAAGTCATAATATAGTAAGGCATAAAAAGTCACAGTATAATAAAGCATAAAAAGTCACAAAAAAGTCATAATATAGTAAGGCATAAAAAGTCATAGTAAAGTAAGGCATAAAAAGTCATAAAAACGACATATTATATTAAGGTATAAAAAGTCACAAAAAAGTCATAATATAGTAAGACACGAAAAGTCATAGTATAGCAAGGCATAAAAAGTCATAAAAACTAAATAGTGTAGTCAAGCATAAAAAGTCATAAAAATGACATAGTATAGTAAGGCATGAAAAGTCATAGTACAGCAAGGCGTAAAAAGTCATAAAATCGAGATAGTATATTAAGGCATAAAAAGTCACAAAAAAGTCATAATATAGTAAGACACGAAACGTCATAGTATAGTAAGGCATACAAAGTCATAAAAACGAAAAAGTGTAGTCAGGCATAAAAAGTCATAAAAACGACATAGTATAGTAAGGCATAAAAAGTCATAGTATAGTAAGGCATAAAAAGTCATAAAAATGAAATAGTGTAGTCAGGCATAAAAAGTCACAAAAAATTCATAATATAGTAAGGCATGAAAAGTCATAGTATAGTAAGGCATAAAAAGTCATAAAAACGACATTGTATACTAAGGCTTAAAAAGTCATTAAAAAGTCATAATATAGTAAAGCATGAAAAGTCACAGTATAATAAGGCATAAAAAGTCATGAAAACGAAAAAGTGTAGTCAGGCATAAAAAGTCATAAAAACGACATTGTATACTAAGGCATGAAAAGTCATAGTATAGTAAGGCATAAAAAGTCATAAAAACGTCATTGTATACTAAGGCATGAAAAGTCATAGTATAGTAAGGCATAAAAAGTCATAAAAACGTCATAGTATAGTAAGGCATGAAAAGTCATAGTACAGCAAGGCGTAAAAAGTCATAAAAACGACATAGTATATTAAGGCATAAAAAGTCACAAAAAAGTCATAATATAGTAAGGCATGAAAAGTCACAGTATAATAAGGCATAAAAAGTCACAAAAAACTCATAATATAGTATGACACGAAAGTCATAGTACATCAAGGCATAAAAAGTCATGAAAACGAAAAAGTGTAGTCAGGAATAAAAAGTCATAAAAACAACATAGTATAGTAATGCGTAAAAAGTTATAGTAAGGCATAAAATGTCACAAAAAAGTCATAATATAGTAAGGCATGAAAAGTCATAGTATAGTAAGGCATAAAAAGTCATAAAAACGACATTGTATACTAAGGCTTAAAAAGTCACAAAAAAGTCATAATATAGTAAGGCATAAAAAGTCACAGTATAATAAGGCATAAAAAGTCACAAAAAAGTCATAATATAGTAAGGCATAAAAAGTCATAGTATAGTAAGGCATAAAAAGTCATAAAAACGACATAGTATATTAAGGCATAAAAAGTCACAAAAAAGTCATAATATAGTAAGACACGAAAAGTCATAGTATAGCAAGGCATAAAAAGTCATAAAAACTAAATAGTGTAGTCAAGCATAAAAAGTCATAAAAATGACATAGTATAGTAAGGCATGAAAAGTCATAGTACAGCAAGGCGTAAAAAGTCATAAAATCGAGATAGTATATTAAGGCATAAAAAGTCACAAAAAAGTCATAATATAGTAAGACACGAAAAGTCATAGTATAGCAAGGCATACAAAGTCATAAAAACGAAAAAGTGTAGTCAGGCATAAAAAGTCATAAAAACGACATAGTATAGTAAGGCATAAAAAGTCATAGTATAGTAAGGAATAAAAAGTCATAAAAATGAAATAGTGTAGTCAGGCATAAAAAGTCACAAAAAATTCATAATATAGTAAGGCATGAAAAGTCATAGTATAGTAAGGCATAAAAAGTCATAAAAACGACATTGTATACTAAGGCTTAAAAAGTCATTAAAAAGTCATAATATAGTAAAGCATGAAAAGTCATAGTATAATAAGGCATAAAAAGTCGTGAAAACGAAAAAGTGTAGTCAGGCATAAAAAGTCATAAAAACGACATTGTATACTAAGGCATAAAAAGTCATAAAAAAGTCATAGTATAGTAAGGCATAAAAAGTCATAAAAACGTCATAATATAGTAAGACACGAAAAGTCATAGTAAAGTAAGGCATAAAAAGTGATAAAAACGAAAAAGTGTAGTCAGGCATAAAAAGTCATAAAAATGACATAGTATAGCAAGGCATAAAAAGTCATAAAAACGTCATAGTATATTAAGGCATAAAAAGTCACAAAAAAGTCATAATATAGTAAGGCATGAAAAGTGACAAAAAAGTCATAATATAGTAAGACACGAAAAGTCATAGTAAAGTAAGGCATAAAAAGTCATAAAAACGAAAAAGTGTAGTCAGGCATAAAAAGTCATAAAAATGACATAGTATAGCAAGGCATAAAAAGTCATAAAAACGTCATAGTATATTAACGCATAAAAAGTCACAAAAAAGTCATAATATAGTAAGGCATGAAAAGTCACAGTATAATAAAGCATAAAAAGTCACAGTACAGCAAGGCATAAAAAGTCATAAAAACGACATAGTATATTAAGGCATAAAAAGTCAAAAAAAAGTCATAATATAGTAAGGCATAAAAAGTCATAAAAACGACATTGTATACTAAGGCATAAAAAGTCATAGTATAGTAAGGCATAAAAAGTCATAAAAATGAAATAGTGTAGTCAGGCATAAAAAGTCACAAAAAAGTCATAATATATTAAGGCATGAAAAGTCATAGTATAGTAAGGCATAAAAAGTCATAAAAACGACATTGTATACTAAGGCTTAAAAAGTCACAAAAAAGTCATAATATAGTAAGGCATAAAAAGTCACAGTATAATAAGGCATAAAAAGTCACAAAAAAGTCATAATATAGTAAGACACGAAAAGTCATAGTATAGTAAGGCATAAAAAGTCATAAAAACGAAAAAGTGTAGTCAGGCATAAAAAGTCATAAAAACGACATAGTATAGTAAGGCATAAAAAGTCATATTATAATAA
>NC_079364.1:761900-779400 GCF_021018895.1 Seriola aureovittata
CTACCCCCCCTCCTCCTCCTCCTCCCCCTCACCCCCTCCTCCTTCTCCTCCCCCACCTCCCCTCCTCCTCCTCCTCTCTCCTCCTCCTCCTCCTCCCCCCCTCCTCCTCTCTCCTCTCCTCCTCCTCCTCCTCTCTCCTCCTCCTCCTCCTCCCTCTCCTCCTCCTCCTCCTCCCTCTCCTCCTCCTCCTCCCCCTCCTCTCTCCCCCCCCACCTCCCCTCCTCCTCACCTCCTGCTTCGCCTCGTTGATGGCTTTATCCAGCATGAAGGGAAACTCCTGCACCTGCCTCTTCAGACAGTTGTAGTCACAGGTGAGAGTCCTGAGCGCCGGCTGTAAACTGAGCAGGTTCATACGCACTCCTGAAACACACACACACACACACACACAACACACACACACACACACACACACACACACACACACACACACACACACACACACACCTGATCAGTCGCACACTGTGACAAGAACAACACACATCACTGGTCCAAAGACAGGAGGGAACAGACAGGAAGTGGTCTGACCTGCCAGGTTCTCGTGGACCGCCTTCATCTCGCTCTCCGCTCTGATGAACGCCTCCTCGATCACTCGGTTCTTCTCCTCCTCCAGGTTCTGCATCTCCGCCTCCAGCTGACCCTGAGCCCGCTCCATCTCTCCTTCATAGACCAGGATCTGGAGGACAGAACCCAGAGTCTGAGAGCGGGCTGACAGACAGGACCGGCTGACCCAACAACACACTTTGATAACAGCTGAGGAGATCCAGAACCAGAGTGGAGTGAACCTGGAGCTGCTTAATGAGCTGCTTGATTAGTTATTGTTGAGTTATATCATTAACATTTAATATGATGTTAAACCACTTTGTCTGTTTTTGTTTATTTATCAGCTAAAAAACAAAGAGAATAAATCTCCCGTCAGTGGGGATCTAAACTCTCTGACAAAGTTTAGTTTCCACTTCATCCCTGTTTCTATATTTATACTTTATAAATATATGAAACTGTTGATTATTATTCCTAAAGATTTAAAGATTTCACACAAATAAAGTGACTTTTTAAAAATGATAATTCTACATGTTCTTCGTTCTTCTTTTGCTCCACGGTCACATGATGCTCACGCTCGCCTCTGATTGGTTATTCCTTCTCTCATCAGTCATGTGATCACGTGATTCTTCCTTTACAGCCAACAGCTGTTTCACTCCGTTGGTTCTTCACACACACTCTGTAAAGTCATTCTCACAAGTCTGATCTATACAGGCATTGATCCATAATTTGATCACTTCCTGATTTCAATTAGAAATTTAAACTGTATTTACTCAGACAAAGTTCTTTCGTGGCCGTTCGTGTTTTAAGGTTTAACATTTGACTTTCAAATTAAACAGGTCAATAGAGTTTTGTTTTGGTATCAAATTAGAATTTAAATCTGAGACGTCCTGCAGGTCTGAACTCCTGACGACCTCATGTCACTGTGGACGAGTCGACCTCACCTGGACGTCAAGGTTAAACTCAGGATCATGGACAAACCCACAACCTGCATCACAACAACACAAACTACCAAACTACAGACAGGTGAACTGACCACACAGGTGAAACGAGGAGCCTGAGACACTCGGAGGCTTCACTCACACCACAGGAACTAATCCAGTTTAAATGTAGTGTGAACGCAGCCTTACTGGTGTGGAGGGATACAAACTGGGAGAACTGGGAGAGAGAAAGTTAATGGGACGGGTTCAAGTCACAGACTGGGAGAGCTCACAGAGTCTGACAGGTTCCAAAGCTTCCCAGTAAAACCAGTTTACCAGTTAAACCACATCCTGACCATTCCTGCACGTCAGTAATAAACTGAAACAGAAACTGAGAAACCTCGTTAACAGCTTTAATTGATACTAAATGTTTAATTCTCACTGAATCTCAGTTCTACACAGGATATAACTGTTGTTTGATCCTGTAGTTTGACTTATTAAATCATTATAATTAATCAACGACATCACTTCCTCTGAAACGTGAAGCTTCTATGAGCCTCGTTACCTGGAGCTCAAAACAACCAGCTGAACGTGCAGCAGTGAGACGCTCAGGTAAAGCTTTGCCCTGGGTCTTTTCTCTCAGGCTGACCTACTTTACTGCAGGAGCTCCTTGTGTTATTACAGCCTGCAGACATTACTCAGGGCTGAAAAACAACTGCAGACTTTGTTTTTCAGGTGAAAAGAATCAACTGGTGGTTTTGTTTTGCAGCTTTGGAGCCTGAGCTCAAGGTCAGACGTCAGGGAGAGGAGGGGTTACTGTGACCTCTGAAACTCAGTGATGTCACAGGAGAAGAGAGGAGGTGGGGCCAACCTTGGACAACCTGCAGACCACCTCACTGTTGCCCCTGCCGACGGCTTTGGAGAGGAGGCTGCAGAGACGACCTCGATCAGTGAACAGCTGCAGCCGAACGCATGCACAGAGGAGAAGGTAGAGATGAGGAGGGGGGAGGGGGGTTCAGTCTGAAGTCTGATCTGAAGTCTGTTTATCCACCAACCTCCTTCATCACAGTCATCATCACCTGCCTCACTACACAGCTGTGGCTCCATCACACAGTGAGGTTACAGATCCAGCTGTTTCCTGGGCTTAAACCTAAATCTGTTTATTTATAGCTGAAATATTTGCTATGAATATAATAAAGTGAGACGCAGATCTCTCTGTACAGGGCACACATGATGACACACTTGAAACATCTGTAACATCCGACTCTGGAGGAGTCAGAACTACAGAAACGCTGACTGAGCAGACTCCCTGTGACCTGGATCGGTTTGGGACTGAGACAGGAAACAGGAAACAGGAAGCAGATGTGCAGCAGGTGAGCGTTACTGTCACAGGTGACGTTACCTGCGTCCTGAGCTGAGCGCAGGTCCTCTGAGACTCGTGCAGCTGCGTCTCCAGCTCCCTCAGCAGCTGCCTCTGGACGGAGAGCTGCTCCTGCAGGGCGGCGTTCTTCGTCTGCATCTCGGCCAGAGCTCTCTGAGAGTCGGCCGACTCCACCTCCACCTTCTGAGTCACATACTGAACAATGACAACGAGAGCTGCCGTTACAACCTCGCACATAAACACAGAGCAGCTACAGCAGACCGCAGATGAACTGAACTAATGATGTTTGACCCCCTCCCTCGAACACTGTCTCCTCACCTTGACTCTGGGGGGCGCCGCTGCCTGTCTGGCGAGCTCCTCCTCGCACTCCTGCAGTCGCAGGGAGAGTGTCTGCTCGGCCTCCCCCTTCCGCCGCCGCGCCTCCTCCAGCTGCCTCCGTCCGTCGTCCAGCTGCCGGGTGGAGTCGTCCAGCTGTCGGTGGAGCGTCTCCACCCTGGAGCTCTTCTCCAGCAGCTCTCGCTCCAGCTCAGCCAGCCGCCGCTCCCTCTGCCGGGCCTGGCTCTCCCAGCGGGACACCTCCCTCCGCAGGGACTCCGCATCCTGCAGGACAGAGTCAGGGTTTAGAGCACTGCAGCTCCTGACTGTGTACCTGTCTGTGTGTGTGTACCTGTGTGTGGTGATCACCTGACTGTGGGGGCAGTGGCTGCAGCTGCAGCTCTCTGCAGCAGCGTCGAGCTTCTGAAGCTCTGAGCTCCTCCATGACTTCAGCTCCTGCTTCAGATGCTCGTTCTCCACCACCAGCAGCTCCAGCTGCTTCTCCAGGTCTGTCGCCCCCTGCAGGACAGGAGGACACAGCCGCTTTAACCCCTTTTAACCCTTAAATACTGTTAGGGCAAATTTGACATTTGACAGCAGTAAAAAGACCCTAAATGTCTTTTATCCTGAAATTTTATGACTTTTCGTAAAGTGAGCCAAAAAACACAAAAATGAAAATATTGTAAAATATTATACTTTTGTACAGGTGCTGTGAATGTCTGACCCGTATCTATTGAAGTGGATTGTAGATCCACAGATATTAGATCTGTGGGTCAGATGAAGGAACATGGAGGTTTCAGGGGATCTGGAAACTGTGAAACTGTACATGCGCTGTCTGTGTGTATTTGTTATGGGATTATGTTATGCTCAAACAGCATCATATATGGTGCACATAAGGAACAGAGGTCACACAGAGGTCAGAGGGTGCCTCGACACAGACACCAGATCTGCACCTGCAGTGTAACAAAACAATGTTAAAATAAACATTAGAACCATTTATTCTGATCTGAGATGCAGTAGATGTTTTTCTCCAAAAACCAGTGATGAAAACCGAAAAGATACTCTCTCCCTGCTCTGACACATTAATGAAGGATTGATCATCTTTGGGGTTTATTAATCAGCTTGTGAAAGTGAACCTGCGAACCTGTGTCTGACTGCACACACTTACAAAAGTGAGTTTACAGGTAGAAAACTAAATGTACAACTTTACAAAACTAAGTTCACAGACACTAAACTCTGTTTTCACCTTCTTGAATGAAATAATATTCTATACTCCACATGTGAGACTGTGTGGATCTGTATTTCTGCTCTCTGAGGACATTCTGGTCCTCACTACTGTAAAGGTCTGAGTGCAGGTTCAGGTGAGTGAGGACGCTTTGAGGGTTTTTTTTCCCAGGGTTCCTCAGGAATGTGGTCCAGCAGAGTCTCACCAGTTCAGAGCGAAGTCTCTCCACCTCCTGAGTCTGATCCAACAGCTTCTCCTCCAGCTCCTCCACCTGCAGAGACCAAGACACCACAGCAACACAACATCATCACCTCAGGTTCAAACCGTCGCTTTCATCACGGCAGCCCCAACAGCACATTTATCTTGTATTCAAATCCAAGCACATTTTTTGTTTCCTCTCAAAAACTAAAATATGCAACATCTTCAGTTTCCTTCTCCCTGAAACCAGGAAACATTTCATTGAAATATGAAACTGGAAACCAACACATCTCGTTTAACCTCTTAAACTTTCACCTTTTACTCCACTTTGAGTGACGAATATGAAACATGAATATATGAATATGAATACGAGAATACAAGATATTCAAACTTCTATCATGAGCATGAAAATCTCTGTGGCATCTCGTCCAATAGTGGTTCAGACATTTCTGACAAACAATCATTAAATGAAGAATTTACAAATTCCCACTTTGTTTTCAATCAAACTTTATTAAAACATCACGTGTCGTCTGAACTGTGTTGTGTATTGTAGTTAATTGTGAACTGTCACCCGGTGTATGACAGATATTGATTACAGTCGGTCTGATGATGTAACACTTCCTCTTTGTCTAATTGCAGTCGAACAATGAAACTCAACCTGCTCTCACACATAAACACAGAGTCACTTCTGATCCACTGAGCTGAGAGAAACCTCATTAAACCTGCAGCAGCTCAGTGAGGTGAAGCTCTGACTGAGAATAAAGCCAAGCTGTCAAAGTGTCAGACTGATTTTACATGTGTTGCTGATGAGCACACTTCAGTCTGACAGCTGACGGATCACCTGACCTTCAACCTCCAGGTGTTTGTTCAAAGACGAGAAACAAACTCACTCCAAACTACGAGACGTCTGCAGAGTCATCTCTGAGAATCCTCCTGTTTCCTTCAGGATCACAGTGATAGTGAGAAATGTCTGAACATCATGCTTCAGCTGCTGGTGATGAGACAGTCTGACAGTCTCCATGGAAACAGATACAGACTAAAGAAAGTTTTCATCTTAAAGAGAAAGTTTCTTACTTGGTTTAATTTTATCCTAATGGGTCTTACTTAAAATGTTTTTAATTATTCAAATTTCAAATTAGTTTTTGTTTTTAAAAGCAGTTTCAGTGACACGTTAATCTTCTTCATCTTAGTCTGAATGTTGCTGTATAAACAAACGTGTGTTGACAATGTAAACACATTACACTGTCACCAGTAAACAAACAGTAGCTTATTAAAATGTTAACGACTTCCCAAAGGACTTTACCTGTGTGCGCAGCCGAGTAACGAGCTGCTCTTCTTCTGGACAGATGAGACGATCTGAAGGTTGATCACCGGGCTGCAACGCCCTCTCACCTGCACACACACCCACACACACACACCCACACACACACACACCCACACACACACCCACACACACACACACACCCACACACACACACACACACACACCCACACACACACCCACACACACACACACACACACACACACACACACACACACACACACACACACACAGGTTTCACTCTTGCTGCACCATTGTCAAAGAACTACTTGTGGTGAAATCTTCACCCGTCTGACACTGACATCATCTTCAGTTTAGAACCTGGACCTCATGGACAGGTGCGGTCTGATCCCACAGCTGATTTAAATAAACCATCTCCTCCTGCTGTAATCTCTGCTCTCACCTGTGGGTGGGGCCGACAGCCGCTCCTCCTGCAGCGTCTGGACACCTCCTCCTCCTCCTCCTCCTCCTCCTCCTCCTCCACACAACTTCTCCTGGACGCTCTGCTGCTGCAGTTGCTGGAGCAGCAGGTGACGAGTGACTTCTTCAGAGCGCAGACGAGCCTGAAACTCACACACTTTGTCCTGTAGAGTCTGAACACACACACACACACACACACACACACACACACACACACACACACACACACACACACACACACACACACACACACACACACACACACACACACACAGAAACATGAGTGAACATCATTTATTCACTCATGTGGAACGAACTGTTTCTAAAGGCGGGAAGCTTCAGGAATCCTGATTTTTCTTCAAACACGTCTACAGCTCTACGACGTCAGGAAGACAGGAAGAGGAGAGGGAAGACTAGAAAGAAAAAGGAAACGTGTACAGAAAGCAAAAAGACCAGGGGACATTTCTCTGAGTCACTGCAGCAGAAACTATGAGCCACTAAACGACTGAGTGTTTTTACGTTGGCAGGTGTCCACCAGCAGGACCAGGTAACCTTCTGCAGGAGGAGGACAGCGTGGAAAAGACGGACAAGATGGAGGACAGAACAGAGACGAGGACATCAGAGAGGGAAAACACAATTTGACAGCAACATCGATGAGAGACAGAGAGCAGAAACCTGCAGAGTCACTACAACATCAGACCGCATCAACACAGATGTTACAGATGTTACAGATGTGGCGAAGTGACGTCTCCCTGAGGTGGAAAGAGACTCAGCTGAATGTTGACTGTACTGATGTCAGCTGTGAGTCAGCACTCTCTCTCTCTCTCTCTCTCACACACACACACACACACACACACACACACACACACACACACACACACACACACACAATGAAGAGAGTGACGCATTTGCCTAATGAGTAAAAATGTGTTCAGACCCAAATAAGTCCTGATTCTCTGCAACAATAAACTGAACATGATTAACAGTTTGAGTCTCTGTGGTGAATTTGAATCTTTGGGTCTCTGGTTGTTTGAATCTTTGAGTCTCTGGTGGCTTTGATTCTTTGTGGTGGTTTTGAATATTTGAGTCTCTGGTAATTTTGAGTCTACAGGGAGAATTTGAATCTGAGTCATTGGTGGTTTTGAATCTTTGAGTCTCTGGTGGCTTTGGGTCTTTGAGTCTCTGGTTTTGATTCTTTTGTGATTTTGAGTCCCTGTGGAGAATTTGAATCTTTGAGTCTCTGATGGTTTTAAGTCTATGGGGTGGTTTTGAATCTTTGAGTCTCTGGTGGCTTTGAGTCTTTGTGGTGGTTTTGAATCTCTGTGGTGGTTTTGAGTCTTTAAGTCTCTGGTTGTTTTGAATCTTTGAGAGTCTGGTGGTTTTGAGTCTTTGAGTCTCTGGCGGTGAATTTGAATCTTTGAGTCTCTGGTTGTTTTGAATCTTTGAGTCCCTGGTGGCTTTGAATCTTTGGAGGTTGAGTCTTTGAGTGGTGGTTTTGAGTGTCTTAGTTGTTGTTTGATTGATTTTCCAACAATAATAGTCAACACTCTGGTGGAGGGAACAGGTCGACCAATCAGATTTCAGGAGGACCTGTGCCCCTCCTCTGCTGCAGTGCATAATGTGCGTTACCTGGATGAGCAGCTGCTGGCTGGGTGCGTTTGTTTCGGTCAGCTCTGCGGTCAGAGACGGGCGCTGTGAGAAGGCAGCGGTGGGCAGAGACAGGAAGGAGCCGTCGTCTTCACCATCACTCATCAGGAAGTCCACTGAGCTCGCTACGGACACACAGGAGGGACAAACAGAGTGAAGCTTTTTCAGGTTTTATCTTCTTCTGTCAGTAATTGTTGTTGGTTAAACTCCGACTCGTCCAGCTCACCAGACACAAAATGTACATCTGTATGTGAAACAGTGTAAATCTCTTAGAGGACGAATGTAAACTAATCTATAATCAGATTATAGCTAATCAGTGATTAACAAAGTAGATGAGAAAAAACCTGGACCAAGTTTTTTCTCCTGAATCAGCTCTGAGACGATCCCCTCCTCCTGAGTAAACCTCCTGAATACCACAGGAACCAGCCCGACCACATAACAGGTGATAACAGATGCTGATACAGTAACCTGTGTGTGTGTGTGTGTGTGTGTGTGTGTGTCACAAGTTTGCCAGAGTGTACAGGGCCTCAAATCTTATCAACCTGAGAACAATCTGCACTCTGTGGGAAAAATCTGAGCATTAAACAGACTTAACACACACACACACACACACACACACACACACACACACACACACACACACACACACACACACACACGATATTCAGACCTGCACATTCGGACTCAGACTCAGGAAAAACCAGCTTTAAACCAAATACTGCGACATACTGACGGATTAGAAACAAGGATTAAAACACACACACTCAGAAAACGCTGTGTGTTGCTTTTTCAGGGCGACACAGTAAATGTTGACACTTGCAGAAACTGCTGAAAAAACACACACACACACACACACACACACACACACACACTCGTTGCTGACTCGTAACAAACCAAACGACAATTGTCATTTCTTGTTGGCGTTGTGTATTTAACCTGCAGGACCTACTTCTTACAACCCCCCCCCCCCCCACCCCCACCTCTGTCGACACCATTCTTATTATGAATCCTACAGTTGTACAGCAGCATTATCACAACCGCTAACACTGCGTCAGCCACTCCTAGTTACAAGCTACAACATAAACAAATGAAAGATGCTAACTACGCTAACGGTTCTGATCCGTCTGCATGTCTCTGGTTCTGGTCTCAGACTCCTCCTCAGAGTCTGGGTCTGACTGAGGCTCAAACATGAGGCTGAGTCTCTCTGATGTTTCCTCCTCTCACCATCTTGATGCTCTCTGCTCTCTCACCTGTCCACCTGGAGCCAGCAGGTGGTGGGCGGGGCCAAAGGCCTGGTCCAGAATTTCTTCCTGGCCGAGTCCTGTTTTCTCCATATGTAACTTGTTTTTTTTTACGGTGTTGACATCCATCTTCTTTCCACCACTACTTGTACCAATGCTGATGCTGCCACATTTCACACAATCCTCTCTTTTACCCCTTCCTTTGTTGTTGAGTCATGTGGTTGAGAGTTTATGTGTTTTATGTGCTGAAAATTCTAGAAATGAATCATATTTAAAAGGAACCGTCACATTATTTATTTTCAGAGCAGGTGCAGATGGAAACTCGTCAGCTGCTGACCACAGAAAGGTTCGTTGATGTGTGTTTGTTGTAAATAAACAGATTCAATTAAAACTCTAAATGTTCTTGTCTACAGTCGGACTCTCGTCATGTTTGTTGTTCAGACTGAGTGAAAACAGTGAAGACGTCACTCTAGACTAAAGACCTGATCAAAGATAATCAGCAGATCAGAGACTAATCAAGATAACGAATCTAATGTTTGGACAGATGTTCAGTCGTCTTCTGCAGCTGTTTGTCTTCAGTCTGAAATACATTTCATTAGTTAAATTAAACTCAGGGTTTGTGTTTGGTTCTGGGATGAATGCAATTCAATATTATTTGTGTAGCACCGGATCATTAAAAACATTATCTCAAAGCTCTTTACAAGGAAAGGTCCAAACCTTACAGACACATTACAGGAGATCCCCATATATGTTATTTTATTTTGTAATATTGAAATAAAAGTTTGTGGAAAATCATTAAGACAAAAATAATCTTGCAATATTCCCCACAACGCTCTAACAACAGCAGAAATATTAAGTGTAAAGACACCAGGGTATAAAAAATATGGATCATTGGCTGCATCTGACAATCCTTTCATTATCATTTAACCTGCTGGTTATTTTTAAAGTTAATCATTTGGTCTATAAAAGGTTAAAAACATGAAACATGTCCAGCAGAGTTTCTGAACTGAAGGTGACGTCTTCAAACCAAAGAGATTCAGTTTAATATCAAATAAAAGAGGAAGTCCTCAAACTGAACCAGAGACATGTTTGACTTAAATGACAATGAATATTCAATTATCAATATCAAAGCAAATTCATTCAGTCCATCAACCACTGCAGATCTACACACACCTGAAGTTTTAATCATTAATATTCAGGTTCAGGTGAGAAAAGACTTTCATGGAAACATGAATCAGTAAACCTGCTGGACATGAAGAGAAACTCTCTCTCTCTCTCTCTCTCTCTCTCTCTCTGACAATAGCTGCAGTGTTGTGAACCTGATCCGTCCTGAGACTCTGACTGTAAAACGATCAGCTGAGAAACACGAATGAACACATGAATAAATAAATAAACAGACAGATAGAGGTGATGTTTTCAGCTCACCTGTTCGTCCCTCTGTAATCTGCACCCTCACACACTCCTCTGGTTCCTCTGCCTGTCGAGCTCCATTCATTAATAACAGGTATGACTCACCTCGCCTGCCTCCACACACACACACACACACACACACTCAGACTAACACACTCTCACTCCCCTGTCATGCCAAAAATGCAGCCATGCTGGTGTTTTTTTTTTGTCCCTTCAGTCTAAGCTCCTCCTCCTCTGCAGCAGACGTCTGACTCACCGTCCAATGAAATGTCTTTCTTCCAGAGCTCCTGCAGGCAGGGGGCGTGGCCGAGGTCCCAGGTCTTTCTTGTGCCGAACATGACCGCCGGGCTGAGCAGAGCGCTGGACCGCTGGACCGGCTGCAGACAGACACACACAGAGACCACGTCACACCTGAACGATACAGTCCAGACTCCATCTGCAAATGAACTGATTCTACTGTCAGAGTTTAAATCTATAATATTATATTTCTCTTCCTGTGCATGTGTTGTTGTTTATATCTAATCAAACTGTCCGTTAGCAGCAGCTGAATCAGCTCCTGTCTGCAGTGTATCACGCTGTTCAACTGTCACTGGATCACTGTGAGACTGAAGGAAAAATTAAAACCAGGAAGATTCTCTATGAAGTTCTGCAGCTTCTTCTTTCTTTTGGTTTCTAAGTGGATTTCTGGACTTTTATTCCGGAGGGACATCAGAGATGATGATGTCATCAGAAAGTGAAGTCGCACTGAATCAGATCAACATGTTTCAGGTGTGTTCAGGTCTGAGTTTTCACTCCAGGAGGATGATTTTAGACACAAATAACAGCAGTCGGTCACACACACACACACACACACACACACACCACACACACACACACACACACACACACACTGTAGTTTATACTCATTCCCACACACACTGTCCTGCTGCCCCAAATACTCACTACAGCTCCAAATGTGGATTAATCCACCACTGAAAGTAGTCCCCAACAAATGCTGTAATTCCTCCTGTTTGTTTGGTAAAAACTACAATGAGCAGCTGTTCGAGGAAACAGCTTTTTAAATATTTACGTCTTCAGGAGGAACCAATGAGTTCAGAGCTGAGACACAGACAGAGGAGGGAGGGAGTAAAGAGACGGACTGACACACAAATAAGAACATTTACAGCTAGGAGCAGCTGGGTGTGGTCAGCAGGACCTGTAATCACACCCAATGATGATGTCACAGTGTACACCTGTACGTCACTGCAACCAGGTGAGGTCAGCAAAGGCAAGACTTTCAGGTTTAAGTCCCTGCAGCAGAAACCTGAAGACAATCTGGATCAGAGTCCGTCTGGATCTGAGTGAGTCTCACTCTATAATTCAAAGTCTGAATACACCTGATGAACTCAGTCACACCTGGATCAGAGGTTTCAGATCACTCACTGGACCAGGTGAGCTGGTCCACAGACAGACAGACACAGATCCAGGTTGGAGCAGTCAACACTTCAGTCCAGACTGTGAACACAGACAGACGGAGGTCAGTTCTGGACCGACTGCTCCACTGAACAGACCGAACAGCATCCAATGGATTAAGAGTCGGAATAAAGTGATTAAGTCTCAGAATAAAAAGGAGCCATGCTGTCTTCTTGTCAACTGTTTTTGACTGGGACCGAGACGGCTGCTGTTCACCTGGTTTTACAGCCCCCCCCCCCCCCCCCCCCCGCTGAGCCTCCAGCTCCACCACAGGGGAAACTCAGACTCTACTTTATGCAAATATCCTGCAACAACCAGGATCCTCTGGACTCCAGCAGAAACAGGAGCTCAGAGTTGTTTCTGCTCCACTTCACAAAATGGCTTTAAACCTTTTAAACTAAACAGAGGAAAGACGATTGTCTCAGTCCTCAGACTCTTTATTCTCTACGATGTCTTCAACGAGACATGAAGAAGAAAAACGACGTGTGGGAACTAATCACTGATGTCGTTGGTGTGTCAGTCAGCGGCAGCAGATACGCCAGAAAACAACAGAAGACATGAGACACTTTATTTGTCATTGTGGACAAAATAAGATAAACACCTGAGACAAGTTAGTTCTTATCAAGTGATCTGATTGGTCGAGAGTCATTCCATGAGGCTGATATAAAGAACAACAGCACTGGGACCTTTAACTCCACGTATCCCTCCTCCTCACAGCTGTTCTACCAACGTTAATCAGCGTCACATTAACGTCGTTATCGATCTCAGACTGTAACAAACAAAGATGAAAATATTTCAGAAATAAGGTTTGAATGAAACGATGTCGTCAGGAGAGGATGAAGGAAGAAGGTGGATCCTTCAGGAACACCTGAGCTACTGTCAGGGACTTGTTTATGTGTTGCTTAGCAACAGTCCAGTTGGAACTAATTGTGCTGGTGTAAACAAATAAATGATGAAATAAACAAATCACAATCTGTTGTTGTTTATTGAAGTAATATGTGGCTCGTAGAACTGTTGTATAAAAGAAACATCACCCTGAGGTTGTGATGGATTCGGTGCTCAGCCTGCGGCCTCGTACCTGTGACCTGTGACCTGCGACCGAATCACAGCCCTGCTGATACTCAAACATCACGACCTCAGTGTGTTTCAATGAGTCACAGTTTTAGTTGGAACGATTGTTTTTCCATTTTCACAGAACAAAATGATGATGTGATTTCTGTTGGTCTTCCTCCCGTCTGGAGAACATGATCTATAGCTGCAGTATCTGTAGAGCCACAGCGCTTCATCTATGGTCTGTTGTTGTGACATATTTGATCTTCATCTACAAACTGCAGCTCCTGGAATTTGGATTTTGCACTTCACCATATTGAGATTTTGATTAATTGTTCAGCTCCAATATACAGTAAGTATAAATACAGGCAGCTGGATGAGGACTGATAACAGCAGCAGTTTAGAGGAGCTGATGTAAATTAATGCTCAACAAGAAGAGAACCAACAGAACTACAGGGTCATGAGAGGTCAGATACTGATGCACCGTCTGGCTCCGGTTAACACAGCTGCACCTGAACGCACCACTCACTAAAACAGAGTTTCGAACCATTTCTACTCAAACTGATAAACAATAAAAAAAATACACAGGTAAAGTCTCTGAACCCTCAGCACTCTGGACCAATCAGATGACCCCTGACCCTCGGTTCTTACCCGACCATGTCCACAGCGAGGTTTCCTCTCTGAGGGGGGGCCGAGCCGCTCTCTGTCCAGCCAGCTCTTGTTGATCAGAGCTCCCACCCAGCCCAGCATGCTGCCTCTCCTCCAGGCTCACATCCTCTCACCTGCACTGGTCCCACTCACACAGAACCAGCGAGCTACTGCTGAGCTGACATAACCTGCTGAGGAGGTTCAGGTGGAGCGGCCCCGCCCACACACTGACCTGGAGGCAGATAACCCAGCTACAGTCTCTCTGAGGGAGCACACCGGAGATTATGAAACCTGATCTGAGACCAGAACCCTCTCCAGCCTGGATGAGCTCAGTAATCTGTTAATCCTGGGAGCAGATGGCCTTTTTAACCCACGACTGGCCGCAGCACCAAACTCAGGTAAGCAGCTGTTTACTACCACATCACTGAGTCCGTCATGAATGACTGAAACTTACATTCACAGGTAAACACACACCTACTGATACCAGTATATAATGTGTATACATCATCAGATTAATCATTTTAATTCTTTACTCTCTTTGACGGCCACAAAGTTATCCTCATTTATTTTATTCTGTTCTCCTTGTTATATAATATTTAAATTTTACTTGTAGGGTAAACCAGGGTAAGATGGCCCCCAGAGGTAAGAAGCCCCGCCCCTCTAATTCCCCTCCTGACCACCAGATGGAGCCAAGGTTCATCTCAGCTCTGTTCTTGGATGGTAGTGGTCTTTCTAATGTTTGACTATCACCAAAATGATTTTACTGGTGGGAGGAAATGAGAAGAGATGGTTTAGAGGTAAGTTGATGTTAAATATTTTTACAGTACAAAATAAAGAGTCTGACATAAAAAACCAATTTTTGTCGGGACCACAACAGCTGATCAGCTCTATAATGGCGAATGTCCCTGACTGACTGAGTGATCATATTTCCACCATTGGTTAACTGAATGCCACATGACTGGACCGTGTAGCTGCTCTGGTTTCCCATGTGCTCGGGAACTGAAGGGAAGAGGAGGAGCACTTCCAGTACACTGAGCCTCGCCTCCATTACAGCAAATAAACAACGTTGATTCCATGTGTCATCATTACTAAAGGAGGCAGAGGAATAACTAATCATAAGACACACCGAGCAGAGAGAGAGAGAGAGAGAGAGAGAGAGCAGGAGAGAGAGAAGTCATCGCTAACTGCTAAAGACGCTAGCAGATCTGAATAGCATGACAACAACAGAAACACCAGTAACAGGAAATGAAAACAATAAAACAACAACAATAAAAACCCTGTTAAGAAATAAAAGGTTTCTGTCACCTAAAAAGCTATACAGCTTTTAATTTGAAACAATTACAGGAAGTGTTGACTTTGTATTAACACAACAGATGGAGCAACTGAGGACAAGGCTTCGTACAAAAAAATACACCTTTGACCAACTCTACATATCAAACAGAGCTCTGACATCACAGCAGCGAACAGCTGATTCTCGAAAACGACAGGACATTCCCTCCTTCAGACAATCAACATTTTCACTTTTACTTTTCAGTTTTAGGCACAAAAACAATGTTTGTGTTGTTTTTCAGCTCAGTCTGTAAGAACGTGTGTGATCGATCGATAATCAATAAGAGAATTCATCCGGGTGTTAGTGCCGAGTTGCAGGTTTGTGTTGGGGTCTACAGAGTTTGGAAGAAATGAGATGTTCACTGACAGATGTGTTTAATTCACAGAAATAACAGGCTCCTGGATTTTTAGAGTTGCCTGGAAACAAACCACTAACTGCTGTGGAGCTGCTGTGTGTGTGTGTGTGTGTGTGTGTGTGTGTGTGTGTGTGTGTGTGTGTGTGTGTGTGTGTGTGGTCTGCTGCTTTTATTTAAAGTGTGTGTTCATGTGGAACGACGTGACGAGCCGAGTGTGAAACTCCAGTAACATTTCACAACACATCGCAGCATTCCTTTGATATTTAAAGGCTCCAGGATAAGAAGGTATTACACACACAAACACACACACACACACACACACACACGACGCATTGTTAAAGTGCGGATTAGAGCTTTATGGATGGACTAAAATGCAGGCGCACGCACACACACACACACACACACACACACACACACACACACACACACACACACACACTCTATACTCCCTATACATGAAAGCATTATTAATGTTGACAGCTGCTGACACTTTTCTCCCTGCAGACTGTCCACACTGCAGAACTCAGGTTAACTTCTCACACTGCCTGTTACACTGACTCCAGTCCAGTCAATCGGCCTCGGCTCTCCGTGTTTTGTCTCCTGCTCTTGCAGTGAATCATCAACATGTGGAACGGTTTGTTTTTTCCATCCACAGTTTCCAACCAGCAGCCAATTGTTACTGTGGCAGTGAAGGCAGCACGCAGCCATCTGCTGCAGTCTGACACCTTTGGTCCAACACACACACACACACACACACACACACACACACACACACACACACACACACACACACACACACACACACACACACACACACACGAGAAGATGATCATGATGAAACACATTATTGTACTTTCTGTGATGGAGATGTGAGACTTTAACTAGAGTGAAGACCTCCACCAAACATCCCACAGGTCTGTCACGTCCAGATTATTATCTGGAGCTAAACCAAACTCTACAAACTATGGAAGAGGATCAGGGCCACATGTGAACTGACATGACTAGTTTCAGGTTACATCCCTGTTTATCCAGAGTCAGAGAAAATATCAAGCATGTGTGTGAAATGTTGTCATCATTGCTGTGTGAAGTCTCGATTTCTAAGATCACACTGACCTTTGACCTTTGACCACCAAACTCTGATCAGTTCATCCTTGAGTCCTGGTGACTGTTTGTGACAAATCTTAAGAAGTTCCATCAAGGCATTTCTGAGATATTGTGTCTGAGAATGAGACGGACGGACGGACGTATTGACAACCTGAAAACAATTTGCCTCCAGCTCCGGATAAAAAACGTCCACATGTGGCCCTAATCCTCTCCCCTCCGTAATAAACTCATAGATCAACACCATGAATTCCTCTGATTTATTACATCAAGATCAAAAAATTATTTAATGAGAAATTGGTGAAAAACTCAAGAAATGTCTAATTTCCCAATGTTACAAAAAGTGATAAAAAAATTTCTCAATCTGCCAAAAATTTCCCTAATCCCTAAATCAGTGTAGTAGTTTTTGTGTTTTCCTGCAGACAAACAGACAAACAGACAGACAGACAGACAGACAGACAGACAGACAGACAGACAGACAGACAGACGGACAGACGGACAGACACTCAGCCTAACAACCATGACCTCCTTGGTGGAGGTGATTAGAAAACCACTGAACTTCACTGATTCGAGTGTGTTCACACCAGGTGAGTGTGTCTGCTGTTGAAACACAAGTGAGAAGCCAAATCTCTAGATCACATGACCCAGCTGCGAGGTGTGAGACGGCAGTGTGTCGCTCCAACATTTTCACGTGGGTGCCACAATGAAAACCAAGACATTCCACAGCCGCAACGCACATGACACGCACACCACACACAACGCACACGCCACGCAACGCACACGACACGCAGCCAGTATGTTCCTGGTCTTAGGAAAATATGAACTGTAAATAAAAAAAATAAAATTACACCCTGAGCTGCAGCTGAGACAGTTTGATTAATACAGTCCAATATCACAGCATGAATCAACGAGTCGATCGACAGGAAACTCATTTCATTTTGTATCAGT
>NC_079364.1:781900-844400 GCF_021018895.1 Seriola aureovittata
ACACACACACACACACACACACACACACACACACACACACACACACACACACACACACGTATCCAGGTCACCAGAGGAAACAGAACACTCTGCATCAGGTTACAGTCAGACCTCCGCCTCCCCTCCGTCTCTGCTCAACATGTCTGTTTCCTCTCCATCCTCCATCCCTCCATCTTGTATCCGTCTGTCCGTCTCTTACCTCCCTCCCTGTCGCCTCCTCGTCCACATCATCTCTGCATCTTCCTCCTCCTCCTCCTCCTCGCTGCTGCAGCTTCACACAGACCGTCACGCAGCAGCAGATCCGTGTCAGCGCCACCCGCCGACCCCCTCAACACACACACACAGCTTCCTCCCTCTCTGTTTCCCTAGCAACAGCACAGCAGCATCACACCTCCTCTAGCCCCGCCTCCTCCCCCCTCCATCCTGTCGACAGATAAATATTTCAGCTTCAACTGAAGCGTGAGGAGCTGCTCCTCCCCCCAGATTAAATATTCAACAGCCTGGTGTGTGTGTGTGTGTGTGTGTGTGTGTGTGTGTGGTGTGTGTGTGTGTGTGTTAAAAAGACAGGAAACAATATTACTGGAATGCAACCAGTGATTATATTCATGATAGATTCCTGTCAATCAATGAATCTATTGATCTATAAAGTGTTTAGAGTCACAGGTTTTTATTTCATTCTATTTCATATCCTCAGAGTTTATTTATTTTATATATATATTTTATATATTTTATTTATTTAAGTTTATCTTTTCACTTGTTTCTCTCCTACTTCAGTTGTTTTTTATGAATTTCACTTGTATTGATCTTCAGTACGGAGTCACAGGAGTGGCTCGGGGGGGGGGGGGGGGGGGGGGGTGATAGTGTTCTCTATGGAGGAGCGGTGGGTTTAAAATGATGAGAAAATGTTGGCTGTATAATTTATCTTATCAATTTATCTTCCTTGTGATTTTCTAAATAAAGAATCTGTAAAAGATAAGAACATATACAAACAGGAATAAATAAGTAAATATAAATATAAAGATCTATTATATAAGAATATATTTTCCCTTATTGCCTTTGCTTTGACTCTCAGCCTGGACAGGAACATTCCTGTGTTTCCTGTCTCTCTTCACTGTCCTACCAAAATAAAACTGTCCCAGGTTCTTCTGCACAAGCGTTCCTATAATAGTGTTGAAGTAGTCGGCCATATTGGTTTTGGGGATGTTGGAGAAGTCAGGTGATCTGTGAGTTTTACTTGAGTGTTGAAGTCCTTGGTCTGAAAAAGTTTGAGAAACACTGATTAAAAGGTACAGAACAGTCTGTGATGCTGTTCAGTGTGTGTGTGTGTGTGTGTGTGTGTGTGTGTGTGTGTGTGTGTGTGTGTGTTCAGCAGATTAACATCAGATGATGAATCCTCGTTACATAACTGATCAGACTCGACCCAGAACACCGTCGACACGTAACGAGTCAGAGGGTCGGAGGATTTCAGACATTAATGTCTCGCATCATGTGATCGGATGATTCCTCTGATGATGTCACAGACATCACGCTGTCAATCAAAGACCATCTGAGAACCAGAAACATCAGGTTTAACTGGAACGTGAACCAGGAAACAGGAAGTCTCAGAACTCAGAGAATAAATCTGGATCTGAAATCAGGTCCAGGTCTCACAGGTGGTCTGGGGTCTGGAGGAACCTTCACAGCGTCTACACTGGACCATGGAGACGTCCTGTCATTACTGCAGACACCAGTGTGAGCTCACTCTAGAGGTCAGAGGTCGTCACTGGTCCTCATCAGGCCCCGACACCTGAACCACGACCCCAGATCACAGACTCTTTACTGGTTTTACTGGGGCATGTGTGTCACCAGTTTAACCTGGAAAACCCCCCACAGGAAGGTCCCAGACCGGTTCAGGTCCAAGGTCCAGCCTGGTTCAGGTCCAGACTGGTTCAGGTCCCTGTACCACCATGACTCCAAACCGCCAGTTGCACAAAACACCTGAAATTTTCTCCTTAAGTCTGACACTTCAGGTTTAATTTCTCCTCAGCTGACGGAGGTACTTGAGGGTGTTGCACAGAATCTTAAATGGTTTCCTTCGTTAAGTAGTTTACAGCAGTGAAATTCTACTGTTTCCATGGAGACTGTTTGCTGCAATTAGCACCTGTGATACCTGTGATCTCATCCTCCTGCTGTTTTGTTTTGGGGGGAACTTCACCACAGTGAACTTTAGTCTCTAAGGTCTTTAAGTGAAGACGAGGAGAAAACCTTAAAATGTCAGTGAACATATGAAGGAAATCTTAATGAGAAGAAGATTTAAGGGCATTTTGTGCAACTTTTTTATTTCAAGGAAATCTTTACTGTTTTGTGCAACTGGCCACTGGATCTCTGAAATTTCCAGCATCAATAAAACTTAACCAACTAACTACCCACAGAACATTAACTTACTAGATGAATAAATGGTAAATTAGCTTATACAGCTGTTCTCTAGTCTTAACGACCACTCAGCGATTTATACCAAAAACCACATTCACCTATTCACACACTGATGGAACCGCCATCCGACAATTTGGGGTTCAGCATTTTGCCCAAAGACACTTCAACATGTGAACTAGAGGAGCCGGGGATCGAACCACCGACCTTCTGATGAGTGGACAACTCACTCTGACCTCCTGAGCCACAGCCGTCGTTTATGACTGAATGTCTAAAAAATTGATGTAAACTGAGACAAAAGACCTGCAGGGAATCTGAGTTCTGCTTCATAAACGTAGAGACGAGAGGAAACAAAGAACTGAAGTGAGAGTTTGTATTTTTAGTAGATAAACAACCTGAACAAAGAGTCCAACAGTAAAACTCAACCATTTAACTTCTGTCTCGTATTATCTTAAAGGTCTGTGTCCATGTGTAGTGTGATTATAGATCAGCTCTAGCTTCTATATTAATACTGTGAAAGTATCAAAGCCTCAGTCCACAGAGAAATGCACACAGCCTGTATTCAGAAACTGAGCCTTAAAACCAGCCGTCAGGACTTCTGGAACTTTGTGATGTCACAACAAAGCAGACACCAAGCCCCGCCCACCTGGACCCACCATCCAAACCTTGCAGGATTTGGTTTCTCAGTGTTTTTACCTGAAATCTGCTATATTTTTATTGGATCACTCAGAAAACAGTAAGCCAATCAGAAGAGAGGAGGCTCAGAACCTCCTCTCTTCTGATTGGCTCACCAACCTGTTGTTACTAGAGCTCCAGAGAGAAGCCTGAGAGAGGAGATGTAAAACTACACTGAGATGTTTTTTATATCTTCTGATGGATCACCACTTCAAATAAAACACAGAAGAAGAAGAAACATGGAGCTTTAGAATAGTATATAATAATAATATGGTTGCCAATCCATTTTCTGTTGAGCAGCTCATCTGTCAAATGAAAAGTAGAATTAAGTAGAAACAGCAACAAGAACAGGTACAGGTACTCAGATTGATCCTTAAATTAATATATTATTTATCTCTTGCTCCTCAGCAGCTCTTTCACACCTGTGTTCATCGTTCTCAGGTGTCTGACCCTGAACTCCGTCTCCTCACCTGAACTCCCTTCCTGCTGTCGGGGACATTATGAACTCCTCCTCCTCCTCCTCGCCTCCTCTTCCCTTCAGCTCTGCAGCTCATCAACTCCACCTGATCGACACCACGACCACCACGAGTCCCTGACGTCCCCCAGACCTCAGCGACGCCCCCATCCTCCAGACCAACTTTCTGCCCCACAGCCTCCGAGGTCCCGCCCGGCTCTACGGCCTTGTTCCGGTTCTTGAAGAGGCTGTGGAGGGTCAGAACAGCCAGGGTGCACAGGACGTACATGACCCAGCCCCACAGGTCCAGTTCAAGGTTACTCCAGGTGGATGTTTGGCTTCATCGTATCCAGATCCGGATCAGGTTAAGACGAGGTCCAGGTGAGAGGCTGCAGGTGTCATCCTCCAAGTCAGTGAGATTTAGATTCAGCCTCGAGAACCAGAACCAGGACTCTGAGTTTTCCTCCCGGCTGAATGAAGCTCATCCGCTCTGTTAATCCTGCAGTGTTGTGTTTGTATAATCCTCTCCCTCTCTCACCTGGTTCACCTCTGTCCTGAATCCCGCCCCCTCAGCGTCAACATCACATTTCCACAGAGCTGATAAAAACCTCTGGACCTTGTCCCGTCCTCTCTGCTGCTGCCGCCGCCGTCACGTACACAGTCGTTGGACAGGTAACCAGAGCTGCAGGAGGAGGCTTCAGTTTCTCACCGTAACTCAAGACACTCGACGTACGACGCTGTGAGCAAACTGCTCATCAGTTTAACCCTCTGAGGTCACAGCTGCTGCATCAACACATTACTCTTCTTTAATAGATTAATAGACTTTGAAGAACTTAAAAATAAATTCATTGAACTTCTCGTTCAGAGTCTGAAAGTCAAAGTCAACAGGTAGAAACAGAATCTTGAAAATTAATGTAAGAATTCTTAGTATTTGAAGCTACATTTTGATTTTTGTTTGACCAAAAAACACACAACAGTATTCTTTAAAAGAAAATCTTGAACTAAAGATCCAAAAAAGTTGGTGGACAAACTTAAAGGTTTATTTGTGCTCGGGAAAAACTGTCCTACATTAAAAGATAAAACTGATTTCAGTTGAAGGAAAGATGCTAAATGAGAGTTTCAACATTTAACTTCAGCTTCAAGAATCAGCTGAATGTCTCGATATAAGTTTCTGTAGTGGTACGGTCACTTTCAAAACACAAATCTCTCGGAATAAAAACGAAATAAAAGTGATTTCGATCAGGAAACATCTGACTGAAGAGTCCACGAATAAAAAAAACTAAACTCAATATTTGCTGCAGACTTTTAAAAAGCTTTGTGATCCAGACCGACAGGAAACGTAAAAATCCAGATCCTCCGTCAACTTTTCCTCCATGTTTGTTCAACCGCTGAGATCAGGAGAGTTTTTGTCTTTCCTCCGTCCGGTTCGTTAGTTTGCTCGAAAGTCGTTAGTTTAGTTTGAGTCCTGATTTTTTACGAGCAGCAGCAGCAGCAGCAGCAGCAGCAGCAGCAGGTCCAGGACGGTCCGGCTGCAGACCAGGTCCAGGACGGTCCGAGTGTGGACCTGTAGACCGTCAGACTCCCTGCTCCGTTATCCTGTGTGACACCGCAGCAGATTAAAGCTGCAGCAGGTCGAGTCTTCACCTCCATCAGACTGAGTGAATGACAGAGAGAGAGAGAGAGAGAAAGCCCCTCCACTGTGTGTGGACGTCTCTCACCCGTCCCTCCCTCTCCCTCCCTGTCCTGGGACCATCTGTTGTTGCTGCAGGATAAAACTCTGCAGGACCTCGGCCAGTCGCTGATGATGTAACACAGGATGAAACCATGGGACGCATTTATGTAAAGTTAAACATCACCAGCCTTTACATGAAGGTTTTCAGACCCTCACAGAACTGATTCCAGACCAGTATCTGTGAAATTCGGGGCGTAGCTGAAAACTGTTGTAAACGACTGTTGATGGAAAGAAGATAAAGCTGCTGAAAAAGTCGCTTAATGTTATAAGATGACGCTAGAAGACACTGTGATGAGCTGATTAGCATATCCATGATGTGTCGTATTCGCATTCCTCCAAATTTTTGCACCAAATCATTTTGAAAAGAGTGACAGCCAATGGGAATGAAGTGAAGTTTTTGTCCTTTAAAGACTTATTTCCAGTGGGTTTGAGGATTATTTTTACACTGGAGACGCTGAAATCAAACCTCAGTTCAAGTTGTCTCTTCATTTGGATGTGGAGTTCAAAGGTCAGACTGGAAAGTGGTCAAGATGCAGATTCAAACTGTATCTGTTGTTTACTTCAGAGGTCTTGCAGATTTAAACAGCAACGTCCAGATGACATTAAGTTTTCAGCGTTGAGTAAAGGACTTGTTCTCCTGGTCAGAGTTGACCTTGTTGCTCAGCGTCCCGGAAACCTCGTCCTATACGTGACAGAGCCGGGGACCCTTGAACCTGGACTCGGTGGGAGCTGACAGTCTGAATCACAGCCTGTGAATTGTGATGCAAGGATCTGATTGGCTGCAGTGGGTTCAGGACCTCACTGTATATAGTGGTGACCCGTCCTGAAAATGTATTGCCGACAGAGCCGGGACTGTTTCTGGAACAAAGGAGGACGTTTCCGGTCCAGCGAACACGTTCAGGGTCCTAATGAGGGGGGAGGAGTCACAGCAGGAAATACTCGCTTCAGGTCAGGACGACTGTGCAGCAGCAGTCACATGTACTGAGGCTTCAAATACGTCTCACATATTACACTACTGTTCAATATGTGAGCTCTGTGGAGGTCGTCTCATTGTGGAGTTTCCAAGTATCCTGGAGAAGGTCTGGAGACTTCTTGAGGAGGTTTTGACAAAGTTCAAGGAGCCACTAAGAAGTTTTATGGACAAAATGCATTGCTCAACAGACATGGATTCACATGAAGCTCCAGAAACTAAAAGAAAACTAGAATCACCTCGTCGTGGTTTTATCCCTCCTCCTCTCAGACTGCGTTCAGGTTGCATAACATTTAGTCATATAAAATATTAACCATTTGCATGACATTTTGTCATAACTGCTGATAACTCTTGAGTTATCAATAAAAATAGTTTTTAGAGGTCACACTGACTTTGACCTTTGACATTTAGCCACCAGAATCTAGTTCATCCTTGAATCCAGGTGAACAATTGAACCAAATTTGAAGAGATTCCATTTGAGGAGTTTGAAATATTGCGTTCACAAGGCCGAAACTGTGACCATCAAAATCAAATCAGTCCGTCCTCGAGTCTTAGTTAATGTTCCATCATGGTGTTACTGAGATATCGTGTCCACGAGAATGAGACGGACAGACGTACATACAGCAAATATTCAGTTTTGTTTTCTTGGATTCTTAAATCAGATGTTTCCTGATTGAAATTACTTTTATTTAGTTTTTTATTCAGTCAAATTTGTGTTTGAGGTTCAGATATCGATGTTCAGCACCACCACAGAAACTTGTATCGCATCCAAACATTCAGCCGATACTTGAAGCTGAACTTAGCTGAAGTACGGACGGACGGACGGACAACCGGAAAACGAGATGGCTCCAACTCCGACTGTTGCCGGCGCAGTTGGCGCTGTTATTCATTGAGACGATCAGCTCCTGTGACGAGTTGCACAAACTTTCAAAAGACTGCTGTTACTGTTATGACAAATATAGAAGTGGCCATAAGGTCATCAACATTATTAGATTTTTTTTTACTGACGGAAACTTTAACAACTACCAGGGTTTCAGTTCACCTGTAAATAAAGAAACTCTGCTCAGTGACCTGAAGACTTCGTCACCGATAAACGAGACAATATAATGTTCCAGAGAAAGTAAACATGGGCTGTGGTGAGTTCAGGTTCACTCAGAGATTAATGAGTCGTTATCAGATCTGACGGTTCTGAGGAAGACGAGGGTTTAACCTCAGGGAGGGAAGATAAAACCAACACACAGGTGACTGAAGGTCAGTGTGTGAAGGTGTGTTTGTTATGCTGGGTGGGGTGAGGTCAGGTGGGGGTGGGGAGGTGGGAGCATCAGGTGTGTTAGTGGCTAAGAGGCTCAGACCCTCCGGATTACAGCAGATTAGTGGAAACACTTTCCTCTCTTCATTTAAGGAGCTTTTAATAAAAGGACTCGAGTCCAGACTGAAGTCCACATTCAGAACCAGTCCCCCCAGGTTTTAAATACCTGGTCGGTTTCCATGGAGACACTGATAACATCTGACACACAAAAGCTGCTATGATTTAATGCAAAGAGGTGATTAACAGAGTGTGTTCAGTCAGGATCTGGACTCTGACAGGTTCTGGTATTTTCAGTCCAGGTCTCAGGTGGTGAAAGGTTTTCAGTCTTTGATTCATTGCTCTACAATATTAAATTCTATGTTTTGTTACATAAGACGGTTGAAATACGTTTGTTTCTGAGCTCAGTGAAATAAAAACAGATGTTTTCCTTCTATTGAATAAAGGATTTGAAAGGATTCAGATTTCATAAAAATGTGCTGAACCACATCCCTGCTCTGCCCTGGACTCTGTATTTTAATGTCTCATGTGCTCATGACCCCTGCTGTTCCCTCTCTACACATAGTGTTTCATTCTTTGGAAATTCTCAATATAACTGATGTTTTTTCATTTACAGCTGAAGGGAATATATTCCTCACAGAGCAGCTTCACCTTCACTGAACATCTGTACCAGCTGCACGAGTCCTAATGTCTCTTTTCAACATCTGTAATGTGACATCATATTTCTACAGTCAGTAGTGTTTATTTTGTCGGCCATCTTTAGATTTAGTCTTTGTCTTAGTCCTGAGATCAAAACTCCATGTTCGCCTATAAACTCTTTGTGCAACACTTTATTTTCATAAAAACATAATTAAAAAAATAATGCAAAATAATAAAATACAGTGAATTTCAAGGTATGATCTCATGTAGAAAAACAGGATTTAGACTTTATTCACCACCTGTGTTTCTGAGGAAAACCACAGCTGAGATGAAGTGTCTGAGTTTAGTGGTTTACAGATTCCCAAAATGCATCTGCACACACCCATTACAGCTCTGCACTGAGCTATTTCAGGAGGAAATTACAGAGAGACCAGCTGGGTGGAAACACACACACACACACACACACACACACACACACACAGCCATGTGACAGAGTCGTGACGTGACATCAGTCATCTGGAAAAAAAAAAAAAGGAAAAGAGACAGAAAATGAAGGAGGAGGGAAGAAAGAAAAGAGCTGACGGAGAAGGAAACAACTCAGCAGAGACGAGGAGGAGGAGGGTGGTCTTCATCTCCTCCTCCTCCTCCTCCTCTTCCTGTGTTTCTGTTTTGGTCTCTGAAACTAAAGTCCAGTCAAGGTTTTTAAACAAACACTTTCTGTGGGAAATCCTGAAGTTTCAGATCTCTGGTCTTCAGTGCAGTGGTTAGCTTAGCTTAGCACAAAGACTGGAAGCAGAGGGAAACTGCTAGCCTACAGTAGTTCCATCACAAGGAAGGGAAACAAATCCAACTTTCTGAGAACTGAAAGCAGGATTAAACTCTCAGACGAAGCTGAGTGAAGTTACTGTCCTGTACAGACTGATGAGCTCCAGCTGCAGACAGATGTGTCGAAGCAGGAAGCTGTAAAACATCTGGACACATCTGAGGATCCAGAGGTGAAACTGAGAGATGCTGAGATAATAAGAGATGATAACAGTGTTGAACTGACTGACCTCACAGGAAACACAACAACACAGAGACGTGTCCTTGGTCCTCTCTTTACTCAGAGACTCATTCATCTCTCAAACCACCGTCTTCCTCTAAACATCATTCTATAATTAATAGAAACACAAAGAATATTTCTAAAGTGTTTATTACAAATACAGGAAACATGTTTCCTGTATTTCCAGAGACGCAGAGGAAACATTTCTGTTTTCATAAATCTTCATATAATTTACATCATTCGGTTTTTTAAGATGAAACTCTGGAGTTCAAGTCTCCACTGAGTTCAGCCTTCACAACAAAACTTAAAAGTTTCTTCACATTTTAATAATTGTCTAATTCTGTAATTTCTGTCACATTTGTGGACAATAAAGATCATTATTATTATTATTATTATTATTATTGTCAAATTAGTATTGTTCATATTTGCCTGTTTAGGCTCAATGGCCTCAGTGTTTTATTTTCTCCTTAGTGTTTGAAAATTAAATAAGTCTCATTATCATTAAAATTGAAAAGCAAAATGGTGGTTAATAATCGATTATGACAGAATTTTTACGACCCTGTCGGACAACGAGAAAGTCTGACGTCACCTGTTTCATACATGATCTGATATTTAATCTATGAGAACTAAATTATTCCCATCATCACAATATATGAAACAGACAAGAATAGAATTAAATATTAATAAATATTGTTAATATTTTTAATTTATGTGACTTTTCTCACTTTGTTCCAGATCTGTCAGAAGTTTTGTTTATAATGAACACACATCTATAAATATCAACTGTTTCACTCTAAAATAATAATAAAATAATAATGATTAATAAATAGATAAATAAAACAATATCAACTATATAATAACTTAATGTTCTTTTTCATTTGTTCAGCTCAGAGTTTCATTAACTACACGAGGCTCCTCACGTTGTTTCTATTGTGTCTCACTGAGAGCAGCATCCAGCCAGACGCCCTGAGGCATCATGGGAAATCTGGCTCAACAGCTCCACCTGCTGGACTCATGTGACAGTCAGCAGCCGTCTGGTTTTAATCACACACGTTACATAACAGAGAGTCCCAGCTGAGAACACACACACACACACACACACACACACACACACACACACACACACACACACACACACACACACACACACACACACACACCACACACACCCTGATTTTCCAGTAACATTTTCTCTGCATTACTACAGTTCATTCAGTGTCTCTGTGTGAAGCAGGTCTTACATCATCATCATCATCATCATCACGTGTACACAGACGTTAGATTCGGTCGCCACACCCAAACACACCAATGGTTCTGTGACAGTCGGACAGTCACGTCTGACGAGTAAATCAGGTTCAGAAACACATGGAGAACATGAACCTGATCAGAAGACACTGATCCAACAGAAAAACACCTACAAACATCCATTCAAACCATTGGCGTGTTCGTCCGTCTCTCAAAACCTTCCCTCCTCCGTCTGTGTCTCAGCTCTGAGCTCACTGGTTCCGACTGAAGACGTAAACCTTTAGAAACTCCTCACAGACAAAGTTTCATGTTTAAACTACAGGCAGGTAAAACAGGGTCCAAGCACACGACACACCTGGAACCAAAGACCAAACAGAAAGCTGGATCCATTTGACATTTTATATAAATTATCTTTATTCATGAAGATTTTTCACAGTAATTTTTGCATATAAAGTTTAGTTTTGTTGATTTTAAAGTATAAAACTTATAATATTCTGTTTTTCTTATTGTGAACAAACCTCGTGTTCAGAGTCAAACCGACCGTGTGTCAGTCATGTGTCAATCTTTAAAAACTCCTCACGTATGTATAGCTTTATTTTTAAAAGACTCAGAAGGAAAAAGTAGTTTTTATCAATGTGACGGCCTCCTGCCTCTAAGGCCTGCTGTTGGGTTTTGTGTTGGCTTCTTTTGTGTTGTGTTGTCTTGTCCTTCCCTACAGGTCGTAGGTGGGGCTTGCCACACCTGGGTGGACCTGGCCAGTCCACAGGATATAAGAGCCGGCATTACTCCTCACACGCTCTCTGACCTGCACCACTATGGGACCTACCTGGCGCGGCTGCACGACTGCGCCCGCGATCCCTCGGCGCATTGTGTTTTGGTTTAGTTAATTTATTTGTTAGTTTAGTTAGTGTTTGACTATGGTCCAATTTCCTACTTTTATATTGTTTGTAATAAAATCATGTCGTTTTTGCTATGGAAACCGTACGTCTCCTCGTTTTTGTCATGGCTGTGAGCCAGGTCATGACATCAAACAAACAGGAGGATATAAAACATCTGTTGGGGACTATTTTCAGCGGCGGATTAATCCACACTTGGAGCTGTAGTTATTTAGTTAGTTCCCCATTAGACACTGTGTTGTAACAATAGCTTCCCCCTTTAATTCATACACAAGTCTCCAGTGGCATGAACATCCACATCGTTCACACTCACAATACACAACCAACTGAAAACTAAATCTAACACCTACAATGGCTCCATTTCATCACTTCGTTTTGACAATGTTGACAATTAAAGCCACAAACAGATAAGTGAGGTAGGGGTGTGTGTGTGTGTGTGTGTGTGTGTGTGTGTGACTGAGTCTAACAAACTACAGTGTTTACATGTAGAACATAAACCATAAATACTCTGATCTTGTATCTTCAGTAAATTCACCTACAGAACAAACTGAGGAAGAACCGGTTCTTTAAGACCCAGCAGACTCTGGTGTTTCGTCGACTCAGTGGAACAGGATTTAAACGTGGACGGATGTGGGCCGTGGGACTGGCACAGTTCATGACGGTCGTTAACATTAACCTCCTCTCATTAACTCTGCAAATAAAACACCAGGCACCACCCAGTCTCCACGGCCTCCGACTCTCATCGCAGCTCCATCATGTTAACGACGCTGCAGAGTGAAGCTGTGAACTCTGCAGCAGACGACAGGAGCAGGAACAGTTCATCGCTCTGGTTCAGACTAAACGTCTCAGCTTCTATTGGACTGTGATGAAACGTGGTTCAGACTGTTTCACATTTTCTTTTCAGGTCGTCCGTCTCGTTCTCGTGGACACGATGTCTCAGAAACACGATGTCTCAGAAACACCTCGACAGAGCTTCTTCAAATTTGGCTCAAGCGTTCACTAGGACTCAAGGATGAACTGATTCCATTTTTGTAGCTTAAGGTCAAAGGTCAACCTGAAACTAGTCTGAGTGGAGGAGGCGGTGATTCTAGTTTATGATTTGAAGCTAAAGAGTTTTCCTGAATCTAATTCTAACTCATAACTGAGTTACTGACTGATTATCAATTCATCTCAATTACTTGTTTAACTCATTAAATGTCTGATGATTATAAATCAGTTCATTTAAATGTGAAAAAAAAAAAAGATTGAAAAAATGTTCATCTCAAACTTCACAACCAAAATATTCACTTCACCGTCACGTTAGAGAAACTGGAACCAAGAAATGTTTCAGACAGTAAATCAATCAAAGAAGTTCCAAATTAACTTCCTGTAATTGATTTATTACAACTTTAGATAACATGTGTCCCCACCCCCACAATATTAAGACTGGAGGCTGCTGTCAAAGTTCAGCTCTTCTTTTTATCATAAAAACTATACATTTATAAATTCACACCCTCAAGGTTAAAAAAACTTCTCAGTTTTCACTCACAAAAAAACAAATATCTGGTCCCTTAACATTCAGATGAACTCTCAGATTCACCTCCTTCATGCTCCTCAATCTGAGGCTTTTCCCACAGCTCTTCACCTCCTCCTCCTCAAACTCTGAAGAACTGACTCTGATTATCAGGCAGTAAATCACATTTCCTCAGATAAGACTGAACCTCGTGCTGCTGCATTCTTCTCTCATCAGATTTATTCCACATCTCAACTCCTGACTGGGGCCGTGGTCTCCTGGTCTCCCTTTCATAAGACCAGTGAGAACCGGCGGACAATCACCAGTGTTACTTCCATAATTATTCATACGTTATTTTCAGCAGTGGGAAGGACAGACTACCTGTTTCACAACTTACTGGGTCTAACTTCAACATTTACCCAACGAGTCAGCACCAAACCAGCCGTCAGGATTTCTGGAACTTTGTGATGTCACAACAAAGCAGTCACCAAGCCCCGCCCACCTGGACCCACCATCCAAACCTTGCAGGATTTGGTTTCTCTGAGTGTTTTTACCTGAAATTTGCTATATTTTTATTGGATCACTCAGAAAACAGTCAGCCAATCAGAAGAGAGGCTCAGAGCCTCCTCTCTTCTGATTGGCTCACCGACCTGTTGTTACTAGAGCTCCAGAGAGAAGCCTGAGAGAGGAGATGTAAAACTACACTGAGATGGTTTTTATATCTTCTGATGGATCAACTTCAAATAAAACACAGAAGAAGACGAAACATGGAGCTTTAAGATTTGAGTCTTTGAGTGTGAAGATATCAGAACCGATACATTCCTGTACATTTGGTCTAATTAGTTTTTTTATGTTTATTAATAATTCATTTAGACTAATACAACTTCCAGGTAGAGAGAACTTAGTCCTCTGTGGAGGATTTTGTCCTGCGACCAATCGATTGGTTGAAGCGGACGATTTCAGTCGACCATGATGAACAGTCCTACTGTTCACTGACACCTACAACCTGAACCGACTGACAAACAGCCCGAGTCCTGACGCAGTAATGAGCTCTGACAGAGGAGAAACAACAGAAAACCAGAACAACATTAGCTCGAATATCAGCAGCTCAGGCTCAGACCCTGAACTCAGCAAACACTCAGTTAATCTTTAATGATCTGAGAGTGGCTGCAGTGACTGAAGCTGCTTCCTGAAACTGACTGACTGCTGCTGGTATGTGTTTGTTACAGAGACACTCTGTCCTTTTACCATGTAAAGCAGAAACAGCTGCAGCAGAGGAAACACTGATCAGAGAGGAGCTTCAACAAACCCACGTTAATCAGAGACCAGTGAACTCATCACATTGTTACTGTGTGTGACGTGAAAATACAGATTTCAAACACGTGTTTATCAGGAAAATGTCCCGCTGCCTGAAGACTGGGAGGAAGTGAGTGTGCAATGTAATGGCCTGTTAGCTTAGCCATTAGCCTAGCTGCTCCTCTGCAGCTGACCAGTGGTTAAACAGCAGTTGCGACAGACTTTGACTGACTCTTATAACAGACTCCAGATGGACTGAGTCTAAATTCACCTGTTGCACAAAGCAGTTTAGTTCTTGACTGTCCTAACTGTTCTGACTGTTCTTGACTGTGGTGAAAGGAATTCTGGGTAAACTTTTTTTCAAAATAAAAAAAATGGCCGACCGAGGAACGGCATCCAACCGCTGAGCTCCATTTACCCTTCAGCAGAAAGTGTTTGTCTTTAGGAAGAATTCAACAGTTACAAGGAAGTTTTACTTTGGAAATTCATCAAAGACAGACCCCCCCCCCCCCCCCATGAGAGCGAGACCCCCCAGACTGAAAGTGACACGAAACGACTTCAAATGACAACAACAAAGGACAAGGCTTTTCAATTTTGCAGCTTTCAAACTAAAATCCTCAGTTATCTGAAACACAGGGTCGAACACGGCCTTCGGCCCCTGAGCCTGTTCCCATTATTTCACAGTGTAAATATGAATCTGTTTCTGTCTGTGCTGATATGTTGTTACACATCAGCCTTTATAATTTATTAGTTTAGCTTCACTCGACATTAATCAGATTATTATGTTTCACAACAAGAAGTCTATAAAAAGTTTAAAAACTCCCTCAGATGAAAATCAAGTGTTAAACCTCGTTAACGTCCATATGATGTTTTTATATAACACAGACACATGAGGATGAAATAATCATCAACTCCATGACTGAGTGTGTCCAGCTTGACCTGCAGTGAACCAATCACAGCCTCATAAACACAGATTCAGGGTTTCATACGTCACAAACCTCAGGAACCAATCCTGTCAATTTGTGGGGATGGGGGGCGGGGCTAAATACACCTGAAACCTTGTCAGTACAGACAGAGAGTTAGCATTATCACAACCGCTAACACTGTGTCAGCCACTGAAAGTTACAAGCTAACAAACAACATAAACAAATAAAAGATGCTAACTGTGCTAACGGTTCTGACCCGTCTGCTAGTCTCTGGTTCTGGTCTCAGACTGAGGCTCAAACATGAGGCTGAGTCTCTCTGATGTTTCCTCCTCTGACCATCTTGATGCTCTCTGCTCTCTCACCTGTCCACCTGGAGCCAGCAGGTGGTGGGCGGGGCTCAAGGCCTGATGCAGAGTTTCTCAGTGAGGAAGACAGAGTGGATGAGCTTCAGACCCAGTTTTTTATGTGTATAAATCATGTGAAATTAAATATAGAGGATTTCTACAGAGTTTAAAATATGTCTGGAGGAATTTTGCCATTTTTTCTTTTTCTTTTCTTTCATTAAGAGACAAAGAACCAGACTAAGGAGTTTAGCTGCTGCTGCGTCCACGTCAGTGAAACATCAGATCAGTTCAGTGATGTGGCTGCTGCTCTGCCTCAGTGATAAAGGAGGGAAAAAACAAAAAACCTTGAACTTATTTATAGAAAATCTTCTGTGCAGCGGTCAGCCTGAGCAGACTCCACCCTGCAGGCCGGCCGCCTCCTCAACCAAACACACTGATGTTACTGTCATCATCACTGCAGTGATTCAACCCACAACACTGCAGACGGACACACACACACACACACACACACACACACACACACACACACACACACACACACACACACACCACAGCATGAACAGGAAACTAGGGAGTGTGTCTGTATCCCAAATGTCCTCAGGATGACAGGAAAAACCCATAAATCCTGCAGTGTGAGGACGTTCAGCAGCTCCCCACTGCTTCACTGTGTTCTCTAAAGTTTAATCTTGGTTTAGGATTAAGATTAGGATTAGATCTGGGTTTAACGTTAAGAGTCAAGGAATGAAACTTCTCACATGTTCACCGTCTGCTCTCTGAAAGACTGATTTACTGACACTCCAGTCGTCTGAATGTCACGTCACTTTATCTCCAAGACATCAACAAGAAACAGCTTTGTCTGCAGTGTTAAATACTCACAACGATTATCTGAGCTGATCCAGTTTAGTTTTTTTTTTTATCTTAAAGCTCCAGTCACACCAGTGACGGACACAAGTGGCAAAATATCACAGTTAATTCAGTTCATGCACTGAAACTGCCACAATTAGATTCACTTGCAACGGTGAAATCCACTAAATCAGTTGGCAAAAATATCATATTAGCTGTATTGTACCATTTACTTACATCTTTCTAATAATAATAATAATAATAATAATAATAATAATAATAATAATAATACAAGTACTTTACAAGCAAAAAGTAAAACCAGATAAAAGAAAAGTCCAAAGAATAAAAGGTAATAAAAAGATCAAATCAACATTATACAAAAACATCTGACAGGAAGTGAAAAGAGGAAAATAAAATATGCAAAAACACTAATTAGGGATAAAACAATTTAAATAAAACATGTATCAGACATCAACAAAGGCTGAGACAAAGAAATATGTTTTAAGAAGAGATTGATACGTGAGGATGTCAACGAGGACTCTGAGGGACTGTGATGGACAACTGTCTCAGTAAATGATCAAAAAATGAGCTGCAATGATTAGTTGATTAATCTATTTGCCACTCAACAGAAACTATATTGATGATCGATCAATCATTTAAGTTATTTTTCAAGCTAAATGACCAAACATCTGATTTGTCATCGTCTTATCATGAGGTAAACTGAGTGTTTTCAGGTTCAGGACTGTTGGTTGGATAAAATAAGACAATGAACAAAAACGCTATCACAATAAAATCACAATAAAACGCATGATTAATGTCAAATGATCATTTATTTAAGTTTAAAGGCTGATTTCAACAGTCGACAGACAGCTGAGGGAGAAAAGTCAAAACTGTTTCTGAATCTAAAACCTCTATCACTGTGATCTGATTCTAAACCTGGAAACTAATTATACCAAACGATTATGTCGCATTATCGTGATAATTATCGATATCCTCAGCCCCATTAAGACGTCACCGTGGGCTCTAATTGTTACATTAATATTACAGACAGAAAAACGAACTGATAATGAAGATGTTTGTTGGCAGCAGCTCTGTCTGATGAGGTTTTACATTAGTGCAGTATTTCCACGATGACAGGTTGAATTATTAGATTAATATCTGATTAAAGTCTGTGACAGTTTTATTAACATTTGATTTCTCTGTTTTTCTCTGTTTGTAAATTAGTTTTGAGCTTCTGGGAGAAGTCAAAGGACCGGATGTTATTATTTTATATTATTTTATAACTAAATGTATTCAGTAAATGTCATTGTGTTTGAGTGCTGCTATTGTGATCACCATAGAGACAAACACGTGTGTGTGTTTGTGTGTGTTTGTGTGGACCAGGTGAGGCCGGAGCTCTTTTGTTGGGGCTGAAAAGAGCCGTGGAGCGGTGGAAGCTGCTGGACGGCCGCATGAAAAGAGCCAGAGGTGAATCAGATCTGCACTGTTTGACACTTTCAGCCGCTGGTTCATTTGAAGGACAAACGGCAAACACACAAACACTGACACGGTCCGTCCAGAGAACCGGAGGGAGCAGAGTCCCCGTAAACCACCAAAAACCAGAGTCTGTGCCGCGAAAAAAGTGTGAAGGAATCAAAAAGTTTGAAGGAACCAAACTTTTCCTTACCTCTGGTCCCGAGCAGCGACTCCTCTCCCTCCTCTTCCTCCCGCTCTCCTCGCCCTCTGCTCGCAGTAAATCCTCCCAGCTTCGCTCGGGTAAAAAGTTCAGTTGTTAAAACGTGAATTAAAAGTTTAAACTCGCGGTTTGTCTCCGGTTTTCCAGCGGCCGAGGATCCGTGTGTGTCGCCCCGCCGCTCAGCTGCTCTCCGCCGCTAAAAAGTCAAGACTGCTGTCTGTCTGAGCTGCGTTCACTGGCTGTCGGAGATCTGGGGACGGAGTGTGCTGAGCGCGCATGGTCGAGGAAAAAAAAAAAAGTAGTACATTTAAAGAAACGAGGGCGGGATTTGTAGGACTGACCAACAAAAAGCTGCAAAGACTGAAAAAATGTGAAAAAAATGTTTTTCATAAAAGTCCCAAAACTCGCGTGTAGATGAAAACAATCTCACGTTTACAGACTTTTTAATCTGGTACTAAATCATACTTTATATAAAAGCTGTCAATAAAAACGCCCTTTTCTAATCTTTAGTCTTTAGCCACCTATTTCCAATATTTTACTCTGTAAAATGACCAATTAATCAAATATAATAAAACAACATGCAGGAAATCCCTGGGTGTGCAGTTGGTGGATACTGCTCTCCTAATAAATATTTATGATATAACATTTAGAAACCCCATTATCAAACCACTTCAAGCACCAAACAACAAAAAGTCCTGCACATAACTTTCCCAAAGAGCTCAGAGTTACATGTGGATCCTGAAGGCAGCATCACTTACACTTCAGACATGAAAGACGCAAAAACCGAGACACCACCTCCCTGGTTTGATTCAAACAATGAAGCAGTTTCATTATAGAGAGTGAAACATTGTTAAATAAATAATAAATAAATAAATCATTATTGTGACCTCGACCTTAAGAAAACAGTATTTGACTTGGAGAATTCTGGGACATTTCTTACTATATTAATACAGTTCACCTTATGTTTGATATTCCATATTATGGTATCGTATTACTCTTAAATGTAATTTACTTTTCTTCTGCTAAACACAATAAACAAAGCCTGCCTCTTCACTTGCTGCAATATTAGTTTACAACACTGGTTGTGGGTGCTATATGTTCATTGCTTGTAATTTAATTGCTCTTGTTCAGTGTCTATTTTATTTCTACTTTTTATTTTTATGATATAAATATATATAATTATTATTATTATTATCATTTTCATTATCATTTTTTCTATCAATCTCTTTCTGTCTCATGGTTGTTAGACAAAAATGCAGGGGACTATTTTTTACCTTTTGTCTGCATTTCAAAAGACACACACACACACTCTCTCTCTCTCTCTCTCTCACACACACACACACACACACACACACACACACACACACACACACACACACACACACACACACAGACACCAGCTCCATTTGAAATAACTTTATTTACAAACTGTTTGTACATGTTACAGCGCCGTCATCACTCCAGTAGAAATACATGAAATCTTCCTGGTGTTTAACGTACAGCAGCAGAGCAGCTCTATGAGCTCCGGCAGATATGTGGACTTACACGTTTCTTCTTCTATTCTCAGTAATCAGCAGTGATAATGAAGCTTCCTGTGTCCAGCAGCAGCTTTCAGCTCTGCATTGTTTCTGCTTTCCCGCCTTTTCTTGTTTTCTGTCTTTCCCCTCAGCTCAGACTGACACAATGAGAGCTTCCTCTGCTTCCTGAAGCTTTTCCTGATTTATATATATACACACACACACACACACACACACACACACACACACACACACACACACACACACACACACTCACACTCACACTCACATACCATTTCCATACTTGGGAGGTACTACAAGTCTCCCTGCAGCTCAACAGAAAGCTCAGCGGCGCCCTCTAGCAGCAATAATGATGCAACATACCTACATTGGCAAATCATGAGGCTATAAATATTTATGACAAAGTATTTTTTATAGTTTTAGAGCAAATTCTTTGGAAAATGTTCTAAATAAAACAATGTGCGTGACTCCAGGTTGTTATTCTGTGAGAAATATTTCCCCGATATCTCCATAATCTGACAGAGTGGATTATTGTCTCAACACTGTGAATTTCTGTGTCAAAGTTTTACCAAAGTTGAACTCGACGCATCAGATTATCCACAGATTTACGTCACCCACAATCCAATCCACCAATCACAGTGATTCCTTTGAAATCAGTTTTAAATCCAGCTGTTGATGGACCTTTTAACCCAGGAGCTCAAACCAGCTGACCCTTTAACATTAAACCTTGTCCTGGCCCTAAAATGAACCCTGATCAGATTGAAAACTGGTCCTCACGCACAGATGATCCTCAATGACCTGGAAACTGCTGGAGTTAAATCATTAACGGTCATTAGAGCTCCGTTTGTGTCCGACAGTTATTGAACAGTTCACAGTGGAAACAGGAAACAACAGACCGATCACAGTGGATGGAGAGAGACAGTCGTCCTCACACAGCGTTCAGCAGATTCATCAATGAGCACTACACAACATTTACTGACCACTAGCATGAGACCAACATATGATCAGTCTCATTTTATACCAGTAAAAACAAACAAGACGTCATCATCATCTCTATTCAACATGAAGCTGCTTCTAAAGTTAAATCAGCTCAGTGAAGGCCACAGTGAGTCAGTGGCTGTGCTGAGAAGCACCAAAGCTGCAGAACAGAAGCTGGGGATTCTGGGAAATTAAGTTTCATGAACACATGATCTGTGATTTTAACAACAGACTCTTATTTTGTTGGTTTTCACTGGTTTTCTTCAGTGTTTGTCATTAAGCTTCCTCCCATGAGGGGAAACAGCGCCCCTCTGTGTTCAAATGGCTGGTGAGTGTCAGTCAGTGTGTGTGGTCAGACAGAGAACTGCAGCCTGGCTGAGGTCTACCTGAAACATCACTGATGAGGATCTCTGAGCTGCCTCTGGCCTGTGACCCTGATGTTTAGATCCCCTAAAGATCCAACAAAGATCCCCAAAAGATCCTCTTGAGATCATGTTAAGATCCCTGAAGATCCCTGAAGATCCTCAAAAGATCTCCTAAAGATCCCCTGAATATCCCCAAAAGATCCTCTTAAGATCACGTAAAGATCCCTGAAGATCCCTTGAAGGTCCTCGAAAGATCCCCTAAAGATCCCTTTGCAGATCCCTTTACAGATCCCTTTACAGATCCCCTAAACATCCTCTAAAGATCCCTAAAGATCCCCTTACGCTAATGAGCTAATCATGTGAGGAGGGAGAAAACATGTTTTCATTTACAGAAGAAGAAATAGAGAAAAGTTTGTGAGACCAGAATGCACTGAGGCTTCTTGATTTTCTCTCCACCTCCACTTCAAACCCCCCTCCCCTCTCTGGAGGTCGGTGAAAGGCATTCTGGGAAGCAGAGGGACTCCTTTTACTAGAAGACGCAGCAGGTGGAGAAGGAGCAACATCTGCCCCCTCCCCCTCTCTCCTCCTCCCCTTTCTTCTTCTTCTCCTCCTCTCAGTGCTGCTCCTCCCCTCCCTCCCCCGGGACCACCTCCACACTAAGCACCTCCTCCCCTTGATGTCGCGGCGTCATCCTGATGAGGACGGAGCTGTCGGCCGTCTCCGCCACCGTGTCGTCGTCGTCCTGAACCGGAGCGCGAGGAATCGGAGAGCGGCGGTGCATCGGCGAGGGAGGGGGGAGCGGAGAGATGGAGGATGGAGCCTGGGGGGGAGGGGGGGCAAGGAGGAGATGGAGGGGGGGGTGGAGGAGTGGATGAACTTTTCTTTTTCTTTCTTTCAGTTTTTATCACCTTCCTTTCTTTCTTCCTTCCTTCCTTCCTTCCTTTCTTTCTTCCTTCCTTCCTTTCTTTCTTTCTTTCTTTCTTTCTTTCTTTCTTCCTTTCTTTCTTTCTTCCTTCCTTCATTCCTTTCTTTCTTTCTTTCGTTCTTTCTTTCTTTCTTCCTTCCTTCCTTCGTTTCTTTCTTCCTTCCTTCCTTCCTTCCTTTCTTCCTTCATTCCTTTCTTTCTTTCTTCCTTCCTTCCTTCCTTCCTTCCTTCCTTCCTTCCTTCCATGCAGACCGAATCATGTGATCAACAGCCATCAGAACTTATTTTTTTGATAAATTATTTTAAACTGTGACTGAAAATCCAGCTACACAAACTCTCCTTGGTTTTTCATTTGAAAGTTTAAAGGTCTCTCTGAACAAATATTCATATTGATATTAATATAAATATTTATATATATATATATATATATATACTGTATATGCTATATTTATACCTGATAAAACTATATATAAAACAGTATTCAATAGGTGACAATGTCCTTTTAGTTTCATGGGTCTGTACAGTGATAACAGTAAACAGATCATTAAATTAAATCTGATTTGAAAACATCAACAAACTGAACTGAAAACTGAAAACTGAAATTTAAGTTTCAGTTTAAGTGTTTTTTCTATATTTTCTTTATGTAACAGGAAAAGAGTTTTAAAAATCCCTGAGAGTCTCAAGGATGAAGCTTCTTTTACAGGATGTGACTCGTTAAAAAAAGTTAAAGTTTCATTCTGTTTTAAAAACAAACAGGAACATGCCGATTATTTCAACAAACTCAAATATTTTCATTTCATATTATTCATCTTTTGATGAGAAAATATATTTATTATCCCTCGAAAACGCTGCTTCATTTTAATCTGTTTGTTTCTTCTTATTATTTATTTTATAATTAATTTATTTTACTGACAGAAAAAAAACAAAACAAAGTTGCTTAAACTGAAACTTCTGTCAGTGAACAACAATAAATATTATAGAAAATATTCTGTGTGTGTGTGTGTTTTGTACCTCTCCTGTGCTCTCAGACGGTTTGTAGGTCTTCTTCAGTTTGGCAAAGGTTCCCTCCAGTCCCGCCTGCTCCGTCACCTTCAGCGCTGCCTTGAACATCTCGGGGGTGTCCGGTCTGGGGGGGATGACCTCCACCTCTTTACCTTCTTCCTTCTCATCCGGCTTCTTGTCCTTCGTCAGCATCTTCCTGCACAAACACAGACACACGGTGACGAGTTAAAGGGAAACAGACGCCCAACGTTTCCAAACTGGAAACACAAACGTCCCAACAATTTAAATCAAAAATTAAAAAAGGGGAATCTGACCTACAAAGACTGTGAATCTACAGAGGTCCCGTACCAACACCCACAGCACCTCCAGCACCTCCACCCACTATGGTGCAGCACCATGCCCTGACCCGACGCTCCGACTGTCTGCATGGAGAACTAGAGCGAGCCGAGTGAGGGGATTAAGGTGAATCTAATCCAGGTCAGGACGGAGGAGGGATCATACGACGGAGACGGAAGGAGAGCAGCCGCATCAAACACTTTGTTCTGCATGTGTCGGCCTCATTATATATATATATACAGTATATATATATCATTGTTGTTATTATATATATCATATTATGTATGTATATATTTATGCATTTTCTGAGTTGAATTGTGCTTATCGTGTGTTTGAAGGTGTTTTTTTCTTGTTATTATCATGATAAATGAGGTGATTTAAAGGTGTGGTGTGCCCTTTAATTGAGCCGACAGGTGAAGAGGTGTTCACGAGAGCGGAGGGGCAAACAATTTCCAACCGTACAACTTTGAAACAAAGGCGACTAGATAATATTCCTTTATTAAACCTGCAGCTTCACAGCAGCAAAGTGACAGAACAAGATAGAAAAACTGCAAAACGTCTGCTTTTGTAATTATTTTTTAATTTTCTCAAATTTGATCATTTATTGAATCGATGTAAATCCTTCTAATTTAGGATTTTAATTGAAATTGAAATAATTATTTTTGATTTGTCTTTGGATTTATTATCTATCCAAATACTTAGAAAGATAAATAATAGACAATAATATAATATGTACAATTTGATATAAACTAAATTTTACAAAATAACAGCATATGAGGAAAATCTTCTCTCGTCTTTTCTCATGTTTATGAGTGTCTTCTTTTCTTCTAGCTCGCTCTTTTATTCCATGAATAAACACTGAAACATGAAGACGCTCCTGATCGTCTGTCTGAACGACGAGAATTAAACGAAAGAGATTCATTCTTCCGAGAAGAAGGAAACGCTCTGCTGCTTTCTCGTTTTGATGAGCAAACAAAGAAAGACATCAGCTGCTGAAACGTACGAAATAAAATCATGTGTTCACAGGAATAAAATGAACAACTGTGGGCTTTTGATTATTATTACGGATTATTATTGCAGGTTTATTAAACGTGATATTTCCACTTTAACTCGTCGTTGTTGAAGGAAAGAGATTTATATTCACAGAACAGCCAGAGTTGATGTAACCAGGTGACGTTAACACAAACAGGAAACACAAACAGGAATGAATAACAACATGGAGGCCGACAACGTGCAGCCTGTGAAATGTGTACACATTGAACTCAACAACACGAACATCTGGCTGCTGCTAACACCTGGAGGAGCCCATATTGATCTGTAAGTATTGATCTGCTGCCTAAACATATTATGTTATATTTGTGACAATGTTGGTTTTGTTTTCATTGTAAGTTAATATTGTTTATTTTTTTACGTCGAGTTATTTTAATTATTGTTGTTTTGTTTTTTAAGTGTGATTTTAATAATTGTTTTTTTGTTTGTATGGAAGCCGATGAGGATCCAAATAAAGAAATACAGAAATAAAAAAAATAAAGAAAAAAATTAAATAAAGAAATAAATTATTTTTTAAAATTAAAAAAAAAGAAAGATAGAAAGAAATTTAAAAAAAAAGAAAGAAAAAAAAAGAAAAAGAAAAAAAGAAAGAAATAAATAAAGAGTGTGGCTGTGTCTTACTTCGCCTTCTTACGGAGCAGTTTCTGGGACTCTGGGTAGTGGACCAGGATCTCTGCCAGGTCCTTCTTGTCCAGGATGAAGAGGTTGGCGAATCCGTGCGCCTTCACGTTGGCAGTACGTCGGTTGCCTCCACCTCCTGCCAACAAGCTGACCAATCAGAGAGAGGAGAGAGAAGTGATGTGTAACAGTGATTTAAAAGGTCTCAAAGGTCTTTTCTTCTTGTTGTAAATGTTTATAATCAGTTTGTAAAAGGATTCGGGTCCAGATGTGCTGCAGCTGTTCTCCATAAAGTCAGAGATTAGAGTGTTATAACTGATCAATAAAGCTTTAGTAAATGATTTATTGATGATGTTAATTACAGTTTATTAACTCTTTATAGAAAGTGTTGTCATTTGTTCATGTTTTCCTTCATTCTATTATTTGTTCATTTATCCTTTCAATCATTAATTCATTTATTCAGTCATTTATTCATGCCACTGTGACCACAAACATGTCACCACCAGTGTATTGATCTCCACAGTTAACTCAGAGTCCCCCCCCCCCCCCCCCCCCCCCCCGCTGCCCCACATACAGATTTTAATTGGCTAACAGGATGACAGGAAGCAGCTCTGACCTGATCTCTCCAAACACCGAGCCGGCTCTGATGGTGACAAACACCATCTGCAGGTCAGGACCGCCCACCACCTGCACCTCCCCCTGTTTGATGATGTACATCTCCCTGCCGATCTCCCCCTGAGACACACACAGAGGCCAGGTGAACACACACACACACACAGGTGTAACAGGTCCACCAGCGCACTCAGGTGTGTTCTCACCTTCTTACAGACGAAGTCTCCGGGCAGGTAGACGACGGACTTGAGCCTCGTCAGCATGTCGAACACCATCTGTCTGTCACAGCCCTGAGAGACACAACACACACACTCATAACTCACTCTGTGTGCATGTGCGTGTGTGTGTGTGTATGTGTGTGCATGTGTGTGTGTGTGTGTGTGTGTGTGTGTGTGTGTGTGTGTGTCTGTGTATGTGTGTGCATGTGTGTGTGTGTGTGTGTGTGTGTGTGTGTGTGCATGTGTGTGTGTGTGTCTGTGTATGTGTGTGCATGTGTGTGTGTGTGTGTGTGTGTGTGTGTGTGTGTGTGTGTGTGTGTGCATGTGCATGTGTCTCTGACCTGGAACAGGGCGACTTTACTGACGATGGCGTAGTTGACGTCCACAGCGATGTCCAGTCTCATCTTGGCAGGAAGTTGCACCAGCAGCTCCTGTTCATCTGCAGAGGAAACATCACAACACATGTACATGAACTACACACGAGACGTTCAGGGACAAAGGCTTTCTTTGAGTTTGCTGCTGGTCACTGTTTACAGAGAACATGGACTATAAACCAGTTTAGTGTATGAATTGGAGACGGTTAACTGGAAGCCTTCATTAATATATTTATAATAAGCTCCTCCTTCTTACCCAGCATGCCCTGGCTCTTCCAGGTGTAGTCGTACCAGGTCTTGATGCGGTTCTGGACTTCTTGGGGGATGTTATAGGAGTTCATGTACTTGGCGGTGCTGTCCATGCAGGCGCGGTAGTAGTTCTCTCCGGCTGTCGCTGCGCCGACCACGTCTCTCATCTGAGAACAGAGTCAGAGCAGAGAGGACCAATAATCTGATTTTATCTTTTACGTTTTGAATTTTATTTACTTTTTATTCTGTTCAATCATAAATAAAGTTCTAATTATTATTTAAAACAGGGGACAGAAATCCTGAGCGTGTTTCTGAAAGCACAATGTCGGTGAAGTGACAGGAACCAGAGGACTGAGCTAAAGATATATTATGACACTGTATGAAGTAATGTGTATGTAGGTCTATACTGTATATGTGTATCAGTATGTACTGTATATATTATTTATTTATTAACTTTCTTATTTTTATTTACTTCGTTTGTTTCTTTGAACGTTTTTTTTCCTTATTCAATCAATCAAAATCAGTCCAACCATAAAAACTCACAGCGTCTCAGAGGAACCACTGACCTGACCAATCATGATGGAAAACGCAAAGACGCCAACGAAATAGTTGATGAGCTGGAAGCAGATCTCAAAGACGGTGGTGGGGTCCGGCAGACCTCCGATGGTGATCAGCGTCTTCACGGCAAAGTAATAACAACGAATGTAACTGTAGGAAAAAATAAGACAATTGAGTTTTGAGAAATTACAACCTACAGATTTTATAAGAAGGATTTTGTCACTTAAAAAATCGACCACTTTGAAACTGTAAAAATCACCATCAGATCTTTTCTCAGATGTTTGAAAACCCTTCGACACAGATGATTTATATCTGTCTTTATAACAGCTGATATTGATATCTGTGTGTATTCAGACTTGTACAGACTGAGTTTCATGTATGTTCATCTATAATCACGCATCGTCTCTTACGCGTTGCCTTTCCCGTTGTAGACCCACTTGGTGGATCCCAGTCCTTCGTAGTCTGAGCCCCAGTAGAAGAGACAGGCATTGATGTGCAGAGAGTACAGCAGGTAGGTGGAGGTCCGGATCACCCTGTCACACAACAACAACAAAAACAACAACAACATAAACATCAACAACAACAACACAGGGAGAAGATTTAACGACATGAGATGTGGGGTTCCTCAGGGATCAATTGTAGAACCTGGACTTTTCTGTTTTTTGATTCTGAAATGACGCAAAATTTTCTAAACGTCCACCAGAGTGAAACTTAACTGTTGATGATTGGTCAAAAGGCTCAGAGAGAGAAAGTCCTCCTCTCTCTACACTGACATAAATAACGAAACCGACACTCTGGAAACTGGTCTTTCCATCCGCCATAACCTCCACTGATCCAGAGGAGGAGAGTTGATACTACGCTTGTTTTGAAGTTCCTGTGCTCCTACCCTCCAACAAAAGACACAGATATATCACCACTCAAACACCATGTAATACATATGTGTGTTAATTACTATGGATTCATGTGCAGGTGTTTAGTAGCTGTGTCTCAATTCAGAGGCTTCATCTGAAGACTGACTATGTCACAACGGCACGATTAAACTGTCAAAGGCTCCTTCCTTTCCTGGAAAACCGAGGCTCCAACAGGTGGATCCTTCGTGGTCCTACATGTCCCAAGATTCATTTCACGCCGGTAATGAAAGCAAACAGCACCGACAGAGAGTCTGAAGATCACACTGTTAAATGTAAGTATTGTGTTTCAGCTCAGTTCAACAGCTAACAGTACAACGGTTTAAACCAAGAGACTTAAAACAAAAAGTTATGTGTTGTCAAGGTTGCTAGGAAACAGGATCGGTGCTTTGCGACTTCATAGTCTACGAAGGTTCACAGCTTTTATATTCACTGCTGCCACTTTTATTTTCCTGGTTTTTATGCTGTAAAGTAAAAAAACTACCAGACCAGCAGCTGGTTCATGAGTCATCTTTGGGTCAGGTACAACGTGGACTACTGGCCTCATGTGTGTTCTGACTGACTGTGTTACCAAAACTAATGAACATCTTGATCGCTTTTTTTGTTATATTTAAATATCTAATTATACATATTATATTATTATATTATTTATCTTTTTGAAGTTATTGATCATTAATCATTTTGCAGTTTCTCTTTCTTTGCTCTGTCACTTTGCTGCTGTGAGACAGTAAATTTTCCCCCCGTAGGACTAATAAAGGAATATCTTCTCTCTTATCTTGAGTTCATGAAGCTCCTGACTGATGTTTTCATAAAATACATACGAGACAAACCTTGTACCTGTGTTTGGCTCCTCACCTGTAGATGTAGGCTTTCTTCATCACAGCCTCCATCCTGTCGTTGAACTCAAAGAAAACCATGTACTGAGAGAGAAGACAGGAGTCAGCTGTTCATCACGTTCACCTTCACAAACACTCGGCAGCATGAACGTCTGTATGAAGTGAAGTATCCTGACCTTCAGCAGCCGAGGGAACCTCAGCAGAGAGTTCACTCCGGTGAAGAAGTAAAATATCTCCATGGGAAACAGACTGATGATGTCCATCTGGAAAACACAGCAGACACTCTGATCAGTGGAAACAACTGTGAGAAGAGAAAACTACAAACTGAAGCAGGAAGAAAGTGTTTTCTATATATCCTATATCTGACAGGTGTGCTCTCACCTTAAACCTCTCTGTGGTCATGTAGTTCTCTCTCATATCCTTCTTATCACACTGTAACACAAAAGCTCCAGATTAAAAAAACGCTCTCTTCATTTAAAGAGATAAAATCCAAAGTGTTTTTCTTCCCGTCGGTGTCACTAACCACGATGTCTCCTCCGCGGACGAACTGCAGTCTGGGCTGGAAGATCAGGATGTCTGCGATGTAGATGAAGTCGCAGGTGTAGTCGGCCAGCAGCCACAGGTGGATGTTCTCGGGCGTCTGGTAGGGGAACGCCCAGCGGACTGGGATCAGCCACACGTTCCAGTTCCAGGCCGCCACCACGAAGAACAGCCAGATCACGTAGATCAGGTCTATGGAGGCAGAGAGTCAGATCAGTCTCCATCAACAGATTCAGTTTATCCATCAACCTTGTCATGTGACAGGAAACCATCCAATTCTCACTTTGGAAAAGCTGAAACAGAATTATTTACATTTTCAATGGAAAAAATCAATTATCAATGTGTGTCGATCAATTAATTTAGAAACAAACCAGTCAGTTGATTAACAAACAAGATGAACGTGTACTGTATTAAACAGTTTGTATTTTTGTAATATCAATTTATATCAAAAAATAAATAAATACATTGTTAATGCGGAGAAATGAAACCTACATTTCCATGATAAACCTGTCTACTTCCTGGTCCCATGTTTTCCTCTGTGTTGATCCATAAGAAGAAATAAAAACCATCTCAGTGTAGTTTTACATCTCCTCTCTCAGGCTTCTCTCTGGAGCTCTAGTGACAACAGGTCGGTGAGCCAATCAGAAGAGAGGAGGCTCTGAGCCTCTCTTCTGATTGGCTGACTGTTTTCTGACTGATCCAATAAAAATATAGCAGATTCAGGTAAAAACACTCGGAGAAACCAAATCCTGCAAGGTTTGGATGGTGGGTCCAGGTGGGCGGGGCTTGGTGACTGCTTTGTTGTGACATCACAAAGTTCCAGAAGTCCTGACGGCTGGTTTTAAGGCTCAGTTTCTGAATACAGGCTGTGTGCATTTCTCTGTGGACTGAGGCTTTGATACTTTCACAGTATTAATATAGAAGCTAGAGCTGATCTATAATCACACTACACATGGACACAGACCTTTACACTGGAGGAGCTTTAAACATCAGAATATTGACTCCAACTCTATTTAGTCATCACTTACTAAGTCTTGGAGTCGTTACTCATCACTGTTACTCCCATTATCTACCATATAAATATAATTATAACACTATTTTTTATTGCAGCACAAACATACTTCTTTTTTTCTTTTTCTTCTTTCATTGCAGTTATTAATGTTTTCTTTTTCTTTCTCTCTTTTCTAACATTTGCATTTTCTCTTGTTTCAGTCTTAGAGAAATATCTCTTTAAGGAAACTGTAGTTCAGCTCTTGGTCTCGGCGCTCACCAGTGAAGGGGTCGATGCTGGAGGGGAAGCGATACTCCACGATGGCTCGGAGCCAGTCGGGCATCAGGGGAAGTTTGGGCAGTTTGGGAAGTTTCACAGGGTGTCCTAAAAGTTCAAAACTGAACCCCAACTCTTCTTCTTCTTCTTCTTCTTCTGCTGCAGCAGGAGCCTCTTCCTTCTTCTCCTCCCCTGGTGGAGGTGGGGGAGGAGGGGGAGGTGGAGCTTTGGTTGGAGCTGCAGAGATCAGACAAAACTTGCAAGATAATTCTGTATTTTTAGAGCATTAATTAGATGGTTCCATCCAGTGAAAGTTTATATAAAGGAAACTTTTATAGGAACATCTGATATTCAGTGTTATTAAAGTTTGAGTTCAACATTCATTCGTTGTTTTGACCATGAAAACAGGAAAACACATAATCAGACACATAATCAGAAACATAAACATGACAACACGTACAGGCTGAGGGACTCTCCCCCTCAGACTCATCCGGGTCCACCAGCCGGTCTCTCTGCCACTCTGTTCGACCTTTAAACAGCCTGACGAGCTCAATCAGACGGTCCTGGATCACGACGCTACCAACACTGGCGGCTGACAGAGGACGTGTCCTGCAGGAGGACAACAAGAGGATAGTTTAACATGCAGGACGGGGCGAAGGAGGTAGAGGACAGAGTGTCTGTGTCATTTCTCTCACTCTTCATCTGCAGTCAGCAGGTCTCCCTGACTGGACCAGGCCTTCAGATCCTCAGCCGCTTGACTGAGAGGGACACAGCAGGAAGACATGAGGACGTCAGTGAAAATGGAAAAACATGGATCATGTGTCAAGGTGTTGTGATATTTACAACGCCCCGTCAGGTGTGGAAGATTACACGTCTGTTACCTGAGTTTCGACAGCTCCATGTCAGGGACAGTGAGAGTCATGGACTCCAGTTCTGGGGTTGTGATAATTTGGGGGATGTTCCGGCCTCTTCCCGGATCCACGTCCTGCACCTTCAGCAGCGGAGCTTCACCCAGACTCCGCCCACAGCTCCCTGAGGACCAGAGCAGAAGAACAGCTGCTGGACGTTTTCCAACAAACACCGCCAACAGTTCCAGCAACGAAGCCAAGCCAAGCACAGCACATACATCCACTGCTGTTAAGATCACCTTGGTGGTTAGCTGTTAGCTGGTGGTGAAGCGGTGAAGCGGTGCAGAGCAAGATGGGGGTGATGATGAGGAGGAAGTGGGATGTTCGGGGACACCTCAAGGCACAAGGGTTTGTTTGGCACGTTCAAGGTTTGGATTAAACAAAGTTAAAAGTCTATGAGGTTTCTCTAAGGGTCTGTGGGAGGAGGGTGGGGCTTAGGGCTGCTGAGGATGCTGGGAGTTAGAGGTAATGCGTCTGAGGTGGCTGACGATGCTCATGCAGCACTGTTCGGTGAGCTGCGACAGCTCCTGGGTCAGCAGGGCGAGCTCCGGCGGCAGGGTCGGCATGGATAGCTTGGGGGGGTTGAGGTTATGGTCATGCATCAGCTTCCTGCAGCTCTCCAGACACTCAGCAGCGTGAGGCAATTGAAGCAGGAAGTTCTTTATCGGAGAGCAAATGTCAGGAACTGGACGGAAAAACAGTCAGAGTCAAAAGGAGAACTTCACAAGATCCTGGTGGAACCGATCAGTATGTGGTTACAGAGACCACCCAGAAAGAATCAGGGACACTAAAGACTGAACAAACAAGTTGATTTTCTTCTCTCAATCCATTATGGAAACAACTTTCTAACTATGATCTATGCTGCTCCGTGTGGTGATGCTCAAAATAGCTGTTCTGACAAAAATCATTTTGAGCTCTCACCTCCACATCCATCGTCCTCTGCTGCTTCGTCATCCTGAAAGAGGAGGAAGAAAATCAAACAAATTAAATCTGCTTCAGACCAACAACCTTCAGCTGTGATGAGGACGACATATCAGAGAAAAACACCCTCTAGCCAGAGTACAGGAGCCTCTTTGATTCTGTTTCATAAAGAGTTTCACCTGGTCTGTGGTGATGGTTGGGGCCCCTGGAGCTTCTGGTTGTTGGGTGACCGGACTCTCCAGGTCTCTCCTCTCCGATGCTGGCTCCACATCTGTTGATGATGGAGTGACTTCCTCTGCTGGTTCAGATTCAGTGGGTTGAGTCTTGGCCTCAGCATCATCTGCAGCTGGACAGACATCCAGTAGGGACCTGGTGAAGAAGGGCAGGTGTCAAGAAAACCCCCTGAAAATCTGCAAAACTGATTCTACTTCCACTTCCCTGGTGTTCACAGGTGGAGGTGGAAGACATGGTTTGCCTCCCTGTATGGCTGTTAATATTTGTTCACAAACAGTAGGAGGTAAAATAAAACTTAGAGGAGTTCAAGTCAAGATAAAGGTGAAGCTTGAGGTTTGCTGTACAGTGACATCCTTAGAGCCCCTGGGGGAGGTATTTGGTATTTTTCATTGTGTCAAAACAAAGTCAGGGAGTATCTTAATGCATATCTTACAGTATTTACTATATGAAGGTGTTGTAGGAGCAATGAACTGAAAAATGTTGGCAATAAAGGTTCAAAAACTCTATTGAACACATAATATCTGGTCTGGTAAGTAGCTGTTATACTGGTTGTAAAAATTCCAACCTACCTTTTGAAGTCGGCCCTGATTCACAGAGGAAAAGTTGGCAAACAGCAACACAAAATAAAATTATATGTAATCACGACACTGTGGTAAGGGGCAAAACTTGAAAAGAGGCAGGCATGCAAACTGTTTGGGCACAAATAAACTATTTAGAGCCAAAGTCCTGCCCCAGTTCCTGGCTAACCTGAAGCTAAGAAAGCTAAGCTAAGATAAAGTGACAACTCAACTAGACTCAGTTTGAACAGCTTGCCAATTCACCAAAGATCTAACAAGATTGATGTAGTTAAAACACCAACCAACACCCACTCTGTTGTGCTCTGATACCAGAGGACCACATGTAGGTCTCACCTCCAGTTAGCAAAACTATTTGCTTTGGTTGATTTGGTTGATGGTTGGAACATAGATCGCCTGGTAAATGAAGAATTTCACCCTCGCGCTCGTCTGCATTTTCTCCTTTGTTCTCTGGGAGGACGAGGCAGAGCTACAAGACATGGAAGAAACCTTGCCCTTCTCTTTGACCGAGGAAGCAGCCAAAACCAAAAGGATCCACAGTAGGTGCGAGGTGCCCAGGATAGATGAGATTTTCCTAAAGGGGTCCACAAATTATTGGTCAGGGACTGTTCCTGTGGAGTGGTACACTGTACCAACCAGAGGGGTGGTGGTACCTGTTTTTAATTTGTGTGTCTTTATTCCCCCTTTCAGAAAAAAAATGTCGTAGGACGTTTGAAATGAGGCTCCGGCCAATTCCATCCTGACTGTGGAAGAGGGGACCAGGACTTGCAAAGACACTTGAGGAGTCATGGGAGTTTACTCATCCACTCCACTGAGTCCACTGACTGCGTAGCCCAGGATGTCTTATAGGGAAGGTACTGTGGAGTGCAGGGCCGTCTGAAACTATCCATCTGATAAAGGTAGTGAATCATCCCAAGTTTCATTGTGATTTCTACAGATAAAATTTCTTGGTGCAGGACAGAGTCCAGTTTTCACAGGGACCCTCTAATAAGAAGAAATACCAGCTTGGAACAGGGCAGGACTTCAGCTCGCTCTAACAAGCACAGAAGATACGATGGTACCAAAGTACAAGCTCTTACTGCAAGCTTATGCACAGGAAGTAGCAACCCATACCACAATGTGTTGAGATCTTAGAGTTTCTTACCGAACTCTACAAGAGGATCAAGTAATATAAATAATAGCTTCATTGGTGATGTTGATTTTACCAATCAGATCTAACTCATCAGTGGTATGGAAGCGTCCTGTCATCTTTCCGTAGCGGGGGGAGGCCTTCATCTAAAAATGGCCGAGCTTACTCGTCAGGTTTTTTGTCTTCCTCAATATTTTCCACCGTTACTTTATTTCCCACAGGACTTGTATTGTCTGTGCTGTCATCACTGTCCTCCTGCAGGTTCTGCAACCTGAACGGAGTGCAGCAAGGGACAAACAAGATGGAGAGCCCCTGTCAGACAGTTCAGCTCATTGTTTTCAGAGAGAAATTAGTTGCTATAGGCAGCAGCATCAGACTCGAGCAGACAGCAGGTGAGAGGATCTGGATGTTCAGCTCTAACTTTGCCAGCAGAGGAAGCTCTAACGCAGAAGGTGCATAATTAAATACAGTGACTGGGAGTGTTACAGCAAATCATAATTCATAAGAGTAGAATGGGTTCAGCCATTTGGTCAGTTTGTCTGTATGTCAGTGACGATTACATGTTGGTCTAAAAGAGTGCTTCCATTTGCTGAAAACTAAATTTCAGACCCTTCAAGTAATACTCCAACCCAAACCCTCAGAGTATCTAACCCCTCAGAATCAGACAAGAAGATAGTACAAAGATACAGATGTCTGCCAAAAGAAAGTAAAACTCAACATAAAGTGTTAAGTAATGTGTTGTATGTAAGTATAAGAGATAGCAGCAGGTTGGTGGTTTAAGTTTCATGAAGATTGACTTACTCTGGGTCGTCCTCGTTCTCCTCCTCCAGGATGTTGGGCAGTCTGTTGAGAACAAACCGCAGGTCAGTTACTGGAGGACGTGTCAGATCAGTTGGTGCAGGTGATTTGGAGGTGTTTTTCTCTGGGATACTTGTAGCATCTGTTGTATTATGAATCTTAAAAATGAATTTTGTCGAAAGTTCAGCTTTTCTTCAAACAGAGAAAAATTCCTCCAGTGAAGTGAGATACTTCAACTTGTTCACAGAGCACTGCAGTAAAATACAAGAAAGAAGGGTCTTTCTTGTCACTTCCTGAAAGGTTGACAGTCTGGAGACGCAGGGGTCTGACTGGACAGTATGTCGATGTGTGTGTTTATGTGACTTACTGCTCATTGGACTCTGGCAGCGTTTCTATGACGATCTTTGCTGAATGCTCGACCTCCAGCTGGCGGACTGCCTCCTCCGCTGCCTTCATAGCCATCTCCTCTGCGACACGGGCCGCCTCCAGACGGTCCTGCTGCAGTCTGTACGATAAGGAGGAGCTCAGACATTCGGCGAAATTAGACTTTTAAATAAATCTAAATAAAAGGAAGACAAAAACCAGCCTAAAGACCTACAGGTGTTCCATACATGCTACAGATCCTATGACACCCTACAATAACAAAGGCCTGTGGTTACTGAGAAAGCTCACTCTGAACCAAAGTGTTGGACAGACAGAACAACCGGCAGTTATTTTCATCTTCAAAGCCCTTATGGGACAAAATCAACAAAACAGAAGAACAAAAGGAAAATAGAGTAAACTAAGCAGAGACAGTTATCGCCAACCTTTCCATCAGTGGAGTCACTTGCTCCATCTGGATCATTGCATCTTCTCTCTGCAAACAATCACATTGAAAAAATCTCTGTTGAGTATAATCTAAATACCTAAATACCCCGATACCCTCCAAAGCACCATGGTACCTACATTGGTACTGCTTGGTGGCCCTTGAAGTACCATACTGCCTACTGTGCTACAACCATGATGCCCTTCAAAGGGTCATGGTATCTCTATGGGACTTGTCCTGGTCTTAAATGTCAACAGTAGCATTTCCAAAGGTACAAACAGCATGGTATGCCTCTTAGTGATATTGTTTCTATTCTGGTACTACCATAATAACCTTGGAAGTGTCAGTTCTTACTCTGGTACTACCCCGATACCCTCCAAAGTACTACGGTACATAGCCTTGTACTAGTTTGGTGGCCCTTGAAGTACCATAGTGCCTACTGTGCTACAACCATGATGACCTTCAAAGGGTCATGTTGCCTATGTTGGTAAATGCGTTAACATGCACGTCAACAACTACGCTATTGTAAGCATGTTAGCAAAGCCATGTAGACAATATGCTCAAAGCAGAGGTTTTTCTGAGAGTGATCCTGAACATTACTTCAAAGCTGGGACAAGATGAGTCCTTGTGAGACTCACCTCCTTCTTGTGCTGCTCTGCGTCCTTGTCCCCGTCCTGTTCGATGTCCTCGAGGACCAGGTCTGTCTTCTTCTGTGTGATGCTGACTGAATGTCACATGGCAGGAAGAGCATGGCTGAGGATTATCTGTGTATCTGTCTTTGAGTGTCTTATAAACTGCATGTATTCACTACTGACAACTCGAGATTCATGTCACAGGCAATAGAGACGTGAAGTTTATGGTTATTTAATGTGTATTTGACACTCTACTGACAGATGGATTCATCTGTTTTGAATCTTAAGAAATACAAGGATGAAAATGAAAATTTTTCAGACATTTAATATTTGTTTGATAGACCCATGATTGATTAATTGATTGATTGGTTGATTCCTATTCCATGAATTTTCAGGTTTACAAGCCAACACAACAAAAACACTCAACAAAACACTTTTTTTTTTTCCCAGTGAATGTCTTTATTTTCATGAATTCAGAGCAAAACGCTGTAATGAGTTGCAATGTCTGCACTGAGGTAGCTGCACTGAGTTAGCTGCCTTTATATCATCAGCAAAAGCCTTTAAAAGAAGCAAACAGTTGTCCCGAACTACTGATGAACTATTGTTGGTCCTGATTCCAGATCTAACAGCTTATTTGAGTTTCAAGTTTGAAGTAGCACCAATGACAGAAGCTGAGTTAGGACCAGTTTGTCCCTGCAGCTATTACACTGTAGCATGGAATATTAAACAGTGCAGTCCAATAAAGACTTAGTGGCATGTAATAATTGATTCAGTGAGTTACAGAGACTCTAAACATGTTCAAATATGTGCAGAAATATAATTGAGATTTCAGTTTTCGTTTGGTTTGCTCAGTCATGTTTGGTAAAATAAGTTTTCTTGATTTATTGAAAGTATTTTAGCTGTGCAAAAACTCAAAGTACCGCAGCTCCATGGAGCAACATTAGCACTACAGTACAAACTGCTCTGTCTGTCTGTGGTTCGGTCAGTTACAGTGTCTGCTGCTGTCAGTGTCAGTGTGAGCGACTCTGTCCCGCTCTTCCTTCTCCTTTTATTTTAAGGGGCTCTCGCCGCCTTTCCCCCTGAAACAGAAGGAGAAGAGCAGCCCGGTTAGAGTCCGCCTCGTCACTGACACCAGCTGCTGCCAATCAACACACAGCTAATAACACCCCTCAACCAATCAATCAGTTCATCAGTGCATTTGTTTCTGCAGACTGCAGTTAGAGACTAACTCATAACCACACCCAGCAGTGATGTCACCGTGTACTGACACACCTGGGAGTTCACTTCTACATCACTGCATCAAGGTGAGATGTTTAAAGTATCATGTAATGTTACGTCCACATGTTGACGTGTTGACGTGTTGATGTGTTCATGTGTTCATGTGTTAGTGTAAGCTGTGGAGAGGTTGTACTTACTGCTCTGCAACTCATCACTGGCTGCGTCCTGCACGAGGAGAACAAACATGGTCAAGCCTCAGAGACGTGCTGCTGGTTAAACGTGGCTGTATGTGAATGAGAGCTGGACTCACCTTCGGTACAGGCTGAGGTAACATGCGACTGAACTCAGTGACGATCCAGCCCACAACACTGTCGACACAACAGCAGCACGTTCAACACAAGTCACACACTCTCTTAAACTCCTAAACTTTATCCTTCATATCAGACACAATGTATGGAGCTAGTAAAATATCTGATACAAACACCACCATGTAAACATGCTGCAATAATACTGCAGTAAAAGTACTACATTCATGATCCCACTGAGGTAAAAGTACAGAGGTAGTATGTTTACCTCTGTAAATGTACTTAAAGTATCACAGTGCGGAAGTATTTCCTGTAGTTACAGTATCAGAGTGAAAGTACTTCCTGTTGCGGAAGTACTTCCTGTAGTTACAGTATCACAGTTAAAGTTCTTCCTGTAGTTAAAATATCACAGTAAAAGTACTTCCTGTAGTTGCAGTATCACAGTAGAAGCACTTAACTCAAGTAGAGTACAAGAACTTCAAAATTGTACTTAGTATATGAGTAAATGTACTTAGTTACTTTCCACCACTTTCGCTGTTTGTAGTTAGCATAACATTAATTAGCACGTCTGACGTTGTGTTGTTTGTAGCTAAAGGTCAAATAATTACAAACAGTTTCTGTGGTTTATAAATTAAAGGATGAAGAATCGCAGCTCTTCTGTCATGTTGAGTGAACATGTCTCCACCTACTTGGGCTGCTGCTCTTCTTCTTTAGAAGACCTGAGAGGACAAAGGAGAACAGAGTTTAACATCCTGCACTATGAATTAAAGTACAATCACGGACAAGGACTGAACTTACTTCTCAGGGTCGGCGGCTGGTTTAGTAGCTGTTGGTGCTGCAGGTGGAGCTGCAGCTGTTTAAAGGAGCAGGACACACTCAGAGTTATATATATTCTCTAACAGGAGTTCAACAGGTGTGATGGTGATTTGAGGCTGACATATAACTGCAGGTACCTTTAGTGGAAGCGGGAGTGTCACTCTTCTCGTTGTCGGCTGTCTTTGGGCGGACCTGGATCTCTGGCTGAGGAACCACCTTCTCTATTCCCTGTTTTATCCAGTCCATCATCCTGTCAGCCGCACAGACACAAAGACAGAACATATTCAAGTGTCACACATGCACTTGGCTGAAGCGATGACTTCACTGCTCCACATGCAAACGTCAGATTCTCAGTTTATTCCCCTCGTTCCTGCTGGGAGACAATATCCACCTGAACTCCACATGAACAACAGTTTGACAAAAGATGTGACAAATATTTTCTGTATTAAACTTAATAAAAAAAGTTTCAAAGGTTTTTCCTTCTGGACCAAAAGATAAAACTGTAATAATGGTCAAACAAACTGAATGTCAGCCTGTGTGAAGACAGACACACAGACCTGGGTGGGAAAGGCTTGTTGTCAGTTTTGTCCTCTTGGTTTTGGTCTTGGTCTTTGTCTTGGCCCTGGTCTGGTTCTGGTGCCGCCTGGACCACGGTGACCACCTGAGGCTCTGGTGCTGAAAGACAAAGAAGAACCAGCGATCGACATAAAGTCCGGCCTGAATCTGTTCACAGGAACATTCAGATCTGTTCTCACCTGGTGGAGCGGCTGGCTGCTGCACCTGAGGAGCAACAAACACAGGGTTAATAAGGACAGGTGAGGTCACATGAGCAGATCTCTAAGACTGACATTAAAGGAGCATTACACAGATTTCATACTTCACTGTCAGCCTGTGGAAACAGTTTAAACAGCTTCTCTAACAGAGTAACTTCAGGACTGGACCTGAGACGACACACACTAACAGAAAGGCCACGTCACAAACTTATTACAGGTTAAGTTTAACTTTTCACTTTTATCTTCATGAGTATGAATCCAGCCTGCATCACGTCTGATCTCATGCTGCATTCAGGCTCCTACGGGATTAGCATGTCGGAGATGTAACCAGGTATCGGATATATACACGACCCAAATCTACCTTAAATGTAATGGTCTTAAAACCAGTTCTAAGACGTTCAGGTATCCAGTGCAGAGAAGCTAACGTGGATGATATGTGGATTCTTTAATTGGATTTAATGAGCAGCGCTGCAGCGTCTGGACCAGCTGAAGTTTGGAGTTACACTGATCTGACCGCGATGAAATAAAAACATGGACGACAGATTCCAAGGTCTTTGCAGATAAAAATGATCTAACTTTGGAAATATTACATCTGACAAGTCAAAATGAAATTTGTTATAAAAGATAACACCTCATTTAATACACTGGGTTTTAATGGAGGAGGACGGCACCTATAAATATCTCTATAAAAGAATAATATGCCCAAACAACTAAATCAGAATGTTTCAGCTGTTTAATGAAGAGCGGTGACAGAGATCCTCCGTGGAAACGTACTCTGAGAACTGACAGTAGAATGATCAGCTCTACTGAAACCAAAGGAAAGTTTTAATCTACTTTAGGACGTCCTGTAGAAACTGTTGTACCTCAGCGGGCGGCTCAGCTGGTGGTGACTCTTTACTCTTCAGCTCAGCCTGAGGATGAGGAACTACTTTCTCCAAACCCTGAGTGAGCCAAGCGATCATCCCTTTCCTATGGGGAAAATAACAGGAAGCATAAAGTCAGGCTCTGAACAGCAGGGGGCGCTGCACAACCAGGAGAACAGGGACAGTCAGGAGCTTCACTGCTTTGCTGGGCTGAATGGAGTTTGATACAGGAAGTTTTCTGATCGGTTAGAGTCGATCAATTGAGATGTTCACTGACGCTTTTAAAAATGGGAGTTTTTATGTTTATTCTTTTTTTATTCATCACTTGTTCCTGACATGAAAATAAGGAAAAGACAAACCATCTGCATTTTTGGAGGGAAGTGTTGTCTGATGAGACAACACTGATAAAACCTCTAAAGGCAAAAACATCTGTTTTCCTTAGTTTCCATGAAGTAAACATGGAGAGACTTTACCTGACAACGGCTACATGTACATTTATTTTTAAAGAGTTAAAATAATAATTCGAGAATGATTTCAATTATAGATGTTGGCTCACTATTTGGCAGTTTGTCTGTTGATAGGTTCATTAAGTAGCTCACTATCCGGCATCTGCTTGAATGGGTGTATAAGGCAGATCACTATTTGGCAGTCTGCCTGTTTGTGGATTTATTAAGCAGCTCACTATTTGGCAGTCCTCGTGTTGATAGGTTCGTAAAGGAGATCATAATTTGGCACCTGCTTGAATTGGTTTATAGGGCAGATCACTATTTGGCTGTCTGCCTGTTGGTGGATTTATTAAGCAGCTTGTTATTTGGCAGTCTGCCCGTTGGTAGGTTTATGGAGTAGCTCACTATTTGGCAATCTGCCTGTCGATAGGTTTATAAAGCAGCTCACTATTTGGCAATCTGTCTTGATAGGTTTACATAATAGTTCACTATTTGGCAGTCTGTCTGTTGATAGGTTTACAGAGTAGCTCACTATTTGGCAATCTGGCTGTTGATATGTTTATGAAGCAGCTCACTTTAGCAATCTGCCAGTTGGTAGATTTATTAAAGCAGCTCACTATTTGGCAGTCCGTCTGTTGAGAGGTTTATAAAGCAGCTCACTATTTGGCAATCTGCCTGTTGGTAGGTTTATTAAGCAGCTCACTATTTGGCAGTCTGTCTGTTGATAGGTTTATAAAGCAGCTCACTATATGGCATTTATTGCTTCATGTCATTGTTACTCACTCGTCTTCAGGTTTACTGTCGTCCACAGGAAACAGAGGGAATATCAGTCATCACATGAAGTTCATACAAACTAAAGGATTTACAGTGAATGTTCAACACACACACACACACACACACACACACACACACACACACACACACACACACACACTGTATTTACCTGGCTGTTGTATTCTCCTCCTGTAAACATGTGAGGAGAAAAGGAGACACATTAACCTGCTGAACTGTGACCTGTCCCTGGACGAGTCTCTGCGGTCGAACCTGATCCCAGGTCAGAGTCCGATCCTCACCTGGGTGGTGGAGTTGGCCCGGCTCAGTTTAGGTGAGAGAGGTTGAGGCAGAGCTCCGCTGATCCACGTCAACATGGTGGGCTGAGAGCCGGACGGCGGGCTGAGGAAACAAGACGTTAATGTTGATTTAGTTAATTCATCATGTTTAATTATTATGCAATTATTATCTAATTATCTAAGTATTATTTAATTAATCTTCCTGCAGCCATTAATTCATACTGTATATTTGAGTTAGTTTATACAGTTAATAATTTATTCATTTGTTCACACAGTTAACTATTTACATATTTATGTTTACACAATTATTATTTAGGTGTTTACAAGTTTAAATAATTACATCTGCATCTTTAAAAACAGTAACAGTGACCTCCTGAATCCATCTCTGTCGTTTTCCTCCTATTTACCTCAGTCTAAGTCCTGCTAGCCTCTGATTGGTTCATTTAGTGACATGTGACTCAGAGACAGGAAGTGTCAAGTGATCCAGACCAGCACACATTAGCGACTGAGGTTTTTAGCATCCTGGTTGGCAGTTGGTAAGCTAGCTAGTTTTGTGATGCTAATGCTAACCTTGTCTCTGGTCGTTTCCTGTGTGGTGTCTCTGTGGACGTCAGTGTAACTCACCTGTTCCCCTCGACCTCGGCTGCTTCCTTTTTGGGTTTGTCAGCTTTTGGAGTTTTTGGAGCTGTCAATCAAACAGCAGAATATTTTCAGTGTGAAGAACAGAACCAATCTGAACCACAGGAAGTTACAGTGGGACCTCACCTTCATTTTTAACCTCGTCCTGAAACGTCACTTTCTTTTCCTGTTGAAAACACAGGATAATTTATATAAATAAAACAATATTTCATTTAGCATTCATTTATTTATTTAGGTTAAACATATACATATATATACAGATATATCTATATATGCATATATATAGATATATCTATATATATATGTCTGATAACTTAAATTAGCTTGTGCAGCTGTCAATCAAAACATTTTTAAAAAGGCATGGCTTACTTGAACAGGGGGTGGGGCTGCAACAGGGGGCGGGGCTGCGACAGAGGGTGGGGCCGCAGCAGGGGGCGGGGCTGCGGCTGGCTCCTTCTTCTCTTCATCTTTTTTGGACGGAGGTTCAGGCAGCTGGGGAACGACTTTCACCACCCAGCTCAACATCCTCCATTAAAACACAGACATTTAAACATGAAGCCGTCAGACAACAGACTGGACCAATTAGTATAGCTCTGTTTTCATTCATTCTTTCTTTCTTTCTTTCTCTCTTTCTTTCATTCTTTCTCTCTTTCTTTATTTCTGTCTTTATTTATCTTTCTTTCTTTCTTTCTTTCTCTCTCTCGTTCTTTCTTTTTCTTTCTTTCTTTCTCTTTCTCTCCCTATCTCTCTTTCGCTTCCTTTCTTTCTCTCAGCACAGTCACTATAGGAACATGTGGATGAGGCGTCACAGATCAGAAAAAAAGAAATGTGAACTTCTTGTGAGGAAGATCATGTTGTGAGAGTGAAAGCTCCAGAGCAGCAACAAATTGATCTTGTGGTGAGTTTGTTCTTCCAAAAGCATCAAAACAATATGAGGATTTCTTCATTATTGACACAGTGAAATATTCTTAAACAAGACACAGATATAAATGTGCAGAAATGTTACACACAGTGTCTATGGTGAGATCATATGTTGAATCTTTAGGAAGTTTAAAAGGAAATATTGTTCACGAAAACAAAACTTGAGACTTCACGTTGTAAACCAAAGATTTCTGTCGACTGTTGATTTATAAACTAATAAAAGCTGAAATAATGATGTGTGTCTCCTGCGTTTCACTGACCCTCTTCTCTCTGTACTCTGTTAATGGTGTTTAGATCAGGTCTGGCTGAGTGTCAGCCTTAATTACAGCTGACTGATCATGACCCTAATCCTCCACAGGAGGTCCGGCAGCAGAAAGCAGCTGCACATCCACACACACGTTTCTAATGGTGCCCAGTTCAGCACTTACACTTTCCAGTTAGCGTGTTAGCCAATTAGCCTGTTTTAAAGGCAACCAGTCAATTAAGTAACCAGTTAATGATCAGTCAGATAGATGATAGATAGATGATAGATGGATAGATAGATAGATAGATAGATAGATAGATAGATAGATAGATAGATAGATAGATAGATAGATAGATAGATAGATAGATAAAAATAATAATGGCACTAATTAAAAATAAATATTAGAAAATAAAATAGAATAAAAATCCTTCTGAATGACGACAGGGAGGAACAAGAGATGTGCAAATGAATCAGTCAGCCAGTCAACACGTTGGTTAGTCACCAGCCGGTCAGCCTGTTAACCAGTTAGCAAATCAAACAGTTAACCTGTCAACCAGTTGATAAGTCAGTCAGATAGTTAGCTTGCTGGTGGGTTAATCAACTAGTTAGCCAATAAGTTAACAAGTTAGCTTGTCAGTTCTTTGGCCAGTTAGCTGGTTAGTCATTAACCAGTTAGCCAGTCAGTTAACAGAGCTGCGACTTTCAGTTTATTAAAATCAGATAATGACGTAGCTCGGTTTGGTCGGGCCGATTGCGGCTGAGTTCCGGCACACTCGGCTGTGTTCCAGTGGTGGAGGAGCCAGCTCTGGCCCATATCCGGCTGCCAGACTTGGTTAGATTTTATAATATGGACTAACTTCAGTTAACAACACTCTGGCCTCCTCTGGGCCAGTGCCGGCACCCGGAGTTGAACCATGTGACTTGGTCTTTCTTATTCATGTGGCCTGAAATCACAAATTAATAATCTGTACAACATATGACACACACTGTCCTTAAAGGTCACAAAGACCCTCAGGGGTCACAGGTCTGACATGAGTCCAGGTCTTTGCTGGTCTGAACCAACACACTGGTGTTAGCGTCTACTGAAGCTGGTGTTAGCTTCTACTGAAGCTAGCTTCTACTGAAGCTAACGCCAGAAAACATCACAAACTTTAAAGAACCCAGTGTTTCACGCACCTGAGGCTGTTAACGCCTCGTTCAGACCACCACCAACACCAGACTGATGAGTCTGGGTCAGCAGGTCTTAAAGGCACCGACAGCAGCTGATCAGCCGGGATCATTACTGAGACTGAAACCCTGCTATCTGTTGTGTCACACTCTGGTTGGCTCATCTTTTCGAACTCATCAAACCACGATTTAACTAAGAAACATTACAGATCACATCGTCTGATTCCAGTCAACACTTTCATGTCTGTCTCTAAAAACAGAAAAAATACAATCGTCTCACAGCACATTTCAAACAATCCAAGCTAAAGAATTCAGTCTCCACTCCGCTGTGCAGTGTGTGCAGGTGTGTTTCAGGGTGTGGTGCAGGTGTGAGTAGGTGTGGTCTGTCTGATGGGGGTCTCTGGTCCTACCTGAGTTGTTCAGTCGGGGTCCAGCAGCATCCCACAGAGCGGCGGCGAGGAGGCTGTGAAGACCTGAGGGATCTGAACACTGAGGGAGGATTACACAGAAACTCTGCTAACAGGATTACTGAGGAAGTGAAGGGCAGACCAGGACAGACCAGCGCAGACCAGGACGGGGACGGGGGCCACGATTAGACTCCCAAAACCTCAGGTCCCCAGGCGAACAACCAACATTCAGATCAGACTGATGCAGATTTCATTTGATAACTGTAAATTCAACCCAATATATTTTGTATCTCTGGAATTGTGATTAGATTTTTTCTTCTACTAGTTTTCAGCAGGAACGTGAGTGAACACACAGACATGTCCACAGCTGTAAACAGAAACAGTCCCGTCCTTTCACGTGGCCGACGTCTTTAGAAGAATTCAACAGTTACAACGACGTTTTAAATGTTTTACTTTATTTAGAAAATTCAGAGAAGAGCGAAAATATAAAAAGAAAAATCGAATTTGGAAAAAAATTAAATCACTCCGGTCTCTAAAACCTCTTTCTCTTCTCTTCACTCTCTCCATAACAATGTTGGCAAAGCACAAATTATGAGCCAGGTTTTCCTGTTTCTTGTTGTTGGGTGCTGCTGCTCAGCGCAGGTGTCACTGATTGTTACCATGGTAACGATGGTGTTAGGCCGGAGTTAGCCTGGTGATAAGATGTGACATGTTTTCTGGCTTAAAATGAGTCCGTGTTTATTTTTCTGACTGACATCAGACTGATCTATGACTGGACCAACAAGAACGACATGTCTCTGATTCTGAACACCTTTCACTTTCAGTCTCAGTCTCCCGTCGCTGAATCTCAGTCCAGTTCCCACTCTTTTACCTCTGAGTTTGTCTCCACCAGCTCCTGAGGGAAACGTCTGATGCTCTTTACTACTTTGCTATGTACTGTCAGCTGTTTGTGGAGGACAGAGGCTGTTTACAGATGTTTCTCTGAGAACAGATGTGGTGTCCAGACAGACAAACAAAGAGCTGAACCTGCAGACTCGGCTGATGATTCTCTGCTCATCACCTGAAGATGAAGAGCTGTTGTGCTCTGTGTGGCTGTGTGTAAATAAAACCAGCGTCCTGCAGAGATGAGCAGCAGTTGTTTGTGTTTGGAGGGATTGGAGCTGACTGTTGTCTCAGTGTTGAAATTGGATTGAAGCTTCAGTGCTGTTGGTGCAACTGACCCCTGCAACAGAACAGGTACTGTACATCAACTCATTAGATTCAGTCCAGACTCACTGCTACTGAAGAAACACGTCCGATTCTTTAAAAGGTTTTTTTCTGGGGGGTATTTTCACATGAAGAATCAGAGGTGACACGAGTTCAGGCCCGAACTCCAGATGTGTTGTTTTTATATTAAACTTTCACATTAAAAATCAGGAGTCAAGTTTTCTGCTGTTCAAAAAGTTAATACAATTTTATGGCTGGACTGAAACAACAGGGCCAGCTCTATATTCTACTGACTGACTGACTGACTGACTGATGATATTTCAGTCTCTGGTTTCCCGGCTGCTCAGGAACTGCAGGGAAGAGGAGGAGCACTTCCAATACACTGAGCCTCGCCTCCATTACAGCAAATAAACTACTTTGATTCCATGTGTCTTTTTTACTAAAGGAGGCAGAGGAATAACTAATCATAAGACAGAGAGAGCAGGAGAGAGAGAAGTCATTGCTAACGAGGCTTCATACTAACGACTACTATCAAACAGAGGGAGTTAGAGACAGAGACCTGCCTCTGATAAAAGTCTGTGACATTAATGAAGACTGAACTATAGATTGTTTAAGTCGTTGTGTGTCCAGCCTCTTAGCTGTGAGCATGTTGTGTTGTTTGTGTTGTTGGTGTGTTGTTTGTGTATCCAGCCTCTCAGCTATGAGCATATTGCGGTGGCTCCAGGTTAAAGCTGTTAATGTGGCCCTGAGGAGGATTAGCTGCTAACGAGGTTAAGTCCAGCGTCAGCGAAACAGAGGATTGGAGCTCAGGTGCTCCAGGAACCTGAGCCAGATCACAGACCTGAGAACTGAGAAGTCGGTTTCTCCTCTTTTATTTACAAACTTTACTTTTTCTTTCTTCCTTCCTTCCTTCCTTCCTTACCTACCACCTCCCTTTCCTCTCTATACCTCTCTATTTCATTCTCTACCTACTTCCTTCTGTGTCTCCTTCCGTGTGTCCTTGATTCCTTACCTACTCATGTAGAAACTCTCCTCCTTCCCTGCGTCCTGAAGACGAGACCTGATGAAATATTTCACTCAGGTTTGACCTCAAGACATTTTCTCATTGTGTCTTAATGAAAGTTAAAAACAGCAGCTCACTCTTTCCTGTGGTGGACAAGTTGTAACATGTGGAACAGCTGGATGAGAACAGCTGTATCAGCTGTGGGTCAGAGACACACCTGGCTGCAGGTGATGTATGTTGTGGATGTTACTATATTTATAGTAAATGAAGTTTGGAAATTCTCAAAGTAAAGGAAGAAAACAGGCAAAGATGGAAGGAGCTGATAGAAAAATCTAAATAAGAAAAGAAGAAAGACAGAAATAAAAGAAATGAAGGAAAAGGAAACAAGAAAGATGAAGAACATAAACAAAGAACAATAAATAAATAAATCAACAGTGAATAAATTATAGAAGAAGAGAAGGAATGAGAGAGAAAAGGAAAGAAAGAAAGAAATGGAGCAAAAAGGCAGAAAACTTTTCATGTTTCTGACCCCCCCCCACACACGCGTCTCCATGGTAACCATATCCACAATAACTACCTTTACTTCACACATTAACTCGACCTTTGAGACTGAACGATAACATCGCTCTGCTCCGAGATTCAAGTTCTGATAAAAATCAATAACATTTCAATCACAAATGTCATTAATTAATAAATTATAAATAATCTTTGGTTATTGGTTATTATTATTGGTTGTTATTGGAAACAGACAGTCCCACCCTGTTCCTCTGGATCTCATTCAAACAGGTGTGCTGTTACACAGTGGGGGGGGGTTCAGGTGACCCCGGTGCCAGGAGACAAAGTCCGGCTCATGTTTCCTTACAGACCAAAGACATTACGATCATATGATAATACAGTCAATGCATAGAACAGCTTCACTGTTCAGACACTAGGTGGCAGTGTGAGCCACAAACAGCAGATCTACTCAGTGAGAAAGCTGCTGCTGGACAGATGTAGAGGAGCTCCATCATTTACAGCGATTATGACACATTCACACCTTATTTAGACTTTTACTGAAGTCCTGAACATTACAGGTGAATTAAAAGAAACTGTCAACAGTCTGAGGACACTGACCTCTGTGAAGTTGAGTCACTTCAGCTGCTGCACAGGACAAATAATAAATATGGATCAAAATGTTCTGGCCCAACAGCGGCCTGAGTCCAGATTCATTCCCTGTAGGAAATGATGGACAACAACAATACTAGTCTGATTGTGGTTCCTGACACTGACCCAGAGCTGGCCCGGGTGCTGTGAACTCTGATTCTCAGTGTGCGACAGCCAGGTGCACGCCATCCGACTCAGCTGGATGCCTGAGATCCTTGTTTCCATCTTCTTGAAATTGTTGATCTTGTGCTCAAATTCCCGTCTAATCAAAACTGCCTCCTGTTACCATCAGCTTCAAACCTCAGACCAGTGGAAGTCTTCCTTTATCTCTGATGATACAGTTTCTACATGTTCCCACAGACTGTGGAGAGATGACGAGCCCACAGGTCACCTGTGCAGCAGCTCATTATGACCCATAGTTTTTAGGTTTTGTTGCTAGGCAACATCTAGTGGTCGTAGTAATGATGACAGGAGCGAAGGGAAAAGAGTCGGTGACGTCGAATAAATAAACGTCTTAAAAGTTGATGACGTTTTGTGTTTGAAAAATCTGGTTCCTGGTAGTGACAGCTGAGAAGTAAATGTAGCGGAGTGAAAAGTACAATATAAAATCTACGTATATAACAATCTGAATAAGTGTAGTACGAGTAACTGAAATACTCGAGTTAAGTTTTCGAGTTTGCTTTAGTCGCCATTATTTAGTTGGAACAACTTCATAAAAGGAAGTAAAAACACAACTAAACTTTAAGTCAACTTATAACTAATTTTCTTTAAGTTATATTTACTTATATTTTTCAAGGCAATCGGTTTCCTAGATCTTTTAAAGTAAAATCAACTTTTCACATTTTACAGTGAGTACTCTCCACCTCTGTCAAATACCAAATATTATCTGTATATGATTTAAATGTCGAGGTCACTCCCTAAATCTGCAGCCAAAATATCATCGAGTTTTTATTAACGAGTTCCACTGCAGCCTCCTCCACCAGGGGAGGAGGAAAACACGGCAGGAAAAATAAAGAAAACCATGAATTCCTGGCAGAGCAGAGGAATCGTCCTCTGAGCCTTCACGAGTCCTGGTCTGGAGACCGAGGTGAGGACAGGCCATTGTCCAACTCTGCTGCTGGTGAAGGTGAAACACAAGAGAAAACAATGGAGCTTTCCGCTTGTCATTAACTCAGCTCAGCTCTGTCCACAGCAGCTTCCTCTTAAAGTCGTACAGCTGTTATATAACAGAGGAAAGCCTGAGCCCAGCTGATCAGACACAAACAGACTGAGGTCCAGACTGAACCCCGAGACCTGCAGAGTCTGGATCCACATCAGATCACTGTCTCCACATCCACCTCATCCAGGTATTTCCACCCCACCTGTAACTGGGGGGGGGCGTTGCTAGCCAACATCTGGTCGCTGAAACCAGAACGATAGATCTATTCTCCATGAACCATGTTTTCATGGTGTTGAGACATTAGAGTAAAACTCTGCTGCTTGCAGATGATGTGGTTCTGATGGCTCGAGAACATCATCTCCAGAATACTGGACCAGGGGCGGAGCCAGACATTGTAAAGATTCGGGGCTAAGCTCAAACATAAGGGGCCCAAAATCAAACCATCACATGTTTTGCATCAAGCCTGAGGGCGCCGCTGGTCATCAGGTGACCTGGTATTCATACTACAGTCGGGGAATGTGTGCGTGGACGTGCTTCACACATGTGCTGCAGGAAGAAGAGCTTGTGTGTTTGTGGTATTCGTCTGAACAACATGAAGAAGTCGAACACAGCGGTCCATTAGCTCTGATGCTAACCTTGTAGCCTCCGCAGGTAAAGAGCCTGAATCAGCTTCCCTTGTTGTTTTATAAACTCTTGAACTGTTTCCTACATTTTGTCTCTAACAGAAGCTGAAGCTGAGACACTGAGTCGTGTGTGTGTGTGTGTGTGTGTGTGTGTGTGTGTGTGTGTGTGTGTGTGTGTGTGTGTGTGTTGTGTAACAGTGGATCTGTGGGCGGGGACGTTCACTTCTGCTATTTTTTATCTAGAAAGTAATAAAGTGGGTGTGGTGGGGTGGGGTGGGGGTTTATGGATCTGAACTAGGTGAGCAAACCCCCACCCACTCTTTCAACCACAGCCTCAGGTGAGTGTGCAGCTGAATCACTGCAGGAAGTGACCTCACTGGGGTGGGGTGGGGGTGGGGGGGCGACAGACACTGGACAGCTGCCAGTTTTAATTCACTTTGAAGTGATGTCACACTCACTCATCAGAATGATCCGGAGCCAGAACTCTAAATCAGCAGGTAACCATGGCAACAGTACCGATGATTCAGGCTCCGACTAACCTCCCCCTGGGTTAAAGTGACGACTTGGCAAAGACCCCCGCGTTATGTTCAGGGGTTTATTTCTGTCCTGAACTGATCTGAACCAGAACTGGGGGAGGGACGGGGGAGGGACGGGGGAGGGGCCAGGGAGGTCTTTAATGTGTGGGACTGTTTGTCTTTAGTGGAGGTGTGAACTCTGCTGAGTGTCATTCTAGTGGTTACTGTACATCAAGTACTAGTGTCTTTGTATTTACAGGCATCGCACTAGAAATCATCCGATCATGATCACAAGATTTAACTTTTTAATAAAATCGAAAAATGTCCATTTGAGTCTCTGTGTCTCTAGTCTGTCAGGTCAGATGTCAATTTGTCCAATACTTTGGTTTATACCTGCAGCACTGATGATAGCAGGCTGATGTTAACGTTTATTTATTCCTACATGAAGGTCACATGACTTCCTGTGTTGGCGCTGACTGTAAACCATGAGGAGCAGAATCGAGACTGATCTGGAGCCTGTTTCCTCACACGGGCACGAGGTGTTTGGTTTGAATCTTTAAACTTGGCGACTTTAACGAGGAGAGGAAGTGATGTCACAGCTTACGTGTTGCACATCTGGTGAACCGGGCCCCTGGTCCACATTCAGAGGGGAATGGACTCTCAGGACGTCCCCGCATGACTTGGAACTTAAATGTAGCGCGAAGCATTGATACTGTTGCTATGGATACGTGGAGTTTATTATAGTTTGATAGTGGTCAAACTAAAGCAGGCGAGGCTCTGAACCCCAGTGAGGAATTTCTGTCCATGTGTTCGATGTGATGTGTAAAAGTCTCGACCACTGAGTCATTCAGCAGAGAGAAGGGGCAGAGAGGAGTGTGTGTGTGTGAGTGTGTGAGTGTGTGAGTGTGTGTGTGTGTGTGTGAGTCAGCTGGTATTTAAACACCACACCCTGCTCGGTGCGATCATAACGGAGCTGCTGCTGCTCGCTGCCTCTCTGCTGCTGCTGCTTCTCTGAAGGTAAGAACACAAGGGAACTGTCTGGACACACACTCAGTTTCCCTTTAATGGAAGAACTCAGAGTTTAGTCTGTGAACTTCAGCACAACAACAGTACTTAAGTGTTTTTGTCTCTCGGTCTCGGTGAGTCTGTGTCTGTTGGAAGTTGGATTCTCTCTCAGCTGCTGATGTGAAAACATGCTGCTGGTCTCTGGGTGTGGCGGCTGAAGACCCTCTCTGCTCTCTGTAATTATCACTGTATCATGTTCATGTCATTTACTGAGGGAGGATCACAGGAAGGTGATGGAGCTGGAGTTAATGACACTCTGCAGACAGAGGAACAGTCTGAGGGTTTCTTCTTCTTCTCCTCCTCTGGAGGTGCTCAGCATCATGAACATGTGGGGTCAGAATAAAAACTTACTGAAGGCTTTTATTTTGAAGCCTGTGGATGGAGCTGCAGGTGATTCACTGAGTTTTGTTTTTTTGTCAAAAATAATTGCCAGAAGAAGAGAGGAGGCTTCGAGCTCACACAACTGAAGTTAATGAAAGTCTCTCACAGCTGGACTTGTCAAACACAGCTGTCACTAACAACTTTATCAACTACTGAACGATGTAACAGCACAGGTCACTTTATATCCAGCCTGTGAAGGGAGATCGATTATATTTCTTTTATTTAGTATTTTGTAAACACTGCAGGTCAAAATAAAACAAAAAATAATTATAATAATAATTTTGATTATTTAATCAGATCATTTAAATGAGAACGACCAGAATTAGAATTAAAGTAAATATAACAGATTTATGTGAATTTATATGCGTGACAGACATTAGCCACAGGAGACAGTTTACTGCACAACAAAGTACTTTTACTGTGATATTGTAACTACAGGAAGTACTTTTACTGTAACTACATGAAGTACTTGTGATACTGTAATGACAGGAAGTACTTTTACTGTGATACTTTAACTACAGGAAGTACTTTTACTGTGATACTTTAACTACAGGAAGTACTTTTGTACTGATGTAGGTGAATATTTAAAATGGCGACTTTCCCCTTTAAATCCCAGCGGTTGTGATTCTGCCTGTTGAATCAGCCTCAGGTCTGTTTGTAGCAGCTGTTGCTAAGCGACGAAACGCTGACCCTCACATACTTCCTGTTAACATTAAGTAAGAAGACCAAGGGTCGAGACGACTCTAGAGAGTTTAACACACAACACAGCTTTCATTGAGTGATTACACTGAAGTGTGTGTGTGTGTGTGTGTGTGTGTGTGTGTGTGTGTGTGTGTGTGTGTGTGTGTGTGTGTGTGTGTTACGTAACAGGCTCCACATTTCTTCAGATCTGTTTGCACCGAGATGTATTTTGCTTATCAGCAGACACACCCGCTGGCACGTCCCAGTCAATAAATCGAACACACCTCTGTGTCCAGCGGGAGGAGGAGGAGGAGGAGGAGGAGGAGGAGGAGGAGGAGGAGCAGTCAGATGTGAAGTGTGTTTGTTCTGAGTCACTGAATCAAACTGACCTGAGTTCTCTGGTGTCGGGGGGTGGGGGGTCGACTGAAGAGAGGAAGTCAAAGACGTTCTACTGTCCACCACACACTCAGTCCTGCTGCCACTCACTGATCTGCTGAGCTGAAGGGGGGTCAGGGGTCAGGGGTCAGGGGTCAGGTCTGGAGTCCCCTACAGCAGCTAATAAAGACGTTACAGGGACACGAGCTTCAGAGGAGAAACAAGAATGAAACGTCTCATGTGGGACGAGGCAGTGAAGTGTCCTGATGTGTCCGTCAATCATCTGCTCACGTCCTCGTGTTTCATCACAATCACGTTTGTTTTTGACAGAATTTCACAAAGTTTCTTAAAACTTATAAATAATAAACAAAAAAGCTGCATCACCTGATGGAAACGTAACTATGGTAACTGTTCCTGGTCAGAGACCCTCTACAACAGTGTGTTGTCTCTCTGCAGGTTGGTCGTCATGGCGATGGTGTCTGAGTTTCTGGGTCAGCTGACGCTGTCGTACGGAGGGGTGAGTCACCTGAAACACAGGAAGCTGGATTTTATATTTAACTGTCAAACTATCAGCCTCCTGTAACCAGTGGGCAATATTATATTATATTATATTGTATAACATAACATACTTTAATATAAAATGAAATAATATAATATAATATAATATAATGTTGTGCAACTTTATTGTATTCTTACTTCACTCTACAGACAGTCACATCTCAGGTTAAAGGCTCTGTACACCTGTACAGGTGCTGATCACACCTGTGGTCAGGTGTGCAGTTGGTAGAGATTTACTGGGACCAAACTTTACTGTATGAACTAATACTGATAATAATTATTAATAATAATGACACACTGTTCACACTGTCCTGAGATCAGCTGTGAGCTGCAGGAGCTTTTAGCGTTTCTTCATAAAAAATAGATTTTACGTCCTGATATATGATCGGTTTGTAAAATGGAATTCATTATTGATTAAGCAACAAACATTATAACAGCTGACAACATTAAAATGCTGTTTATACTTTAATGCATCAAGAACAAATCAATAAATTAAAGTGTAACACGGACAGGACTTTAGCTTGTAACAGATCATTCCACCTCTGACTTCCTGTTTCTGTCTCTGTTCTGGTTTTAATCTCCTTCAGATTAAAAGGCTGCACACACTGTATGTACATGTTTTCATATCTTTACTGCCTGAAGCTCTGTAGTGTTTTACAGCCTCTTAAAGCAGGTGAGGGTGTGGTCTGTTCAGAGACCTGATAACCTGAAGATCAATCATCAATGATTCACTCAGACACAGTGTGACCTGATGACCGGAGACACAGGTTATGTCACTGCAGTGATGTACAAACATCGGTTTCTCCATCAGTCCCTGTGGCTTTGATGTCTCCAGGTGTCTCCAGGTGTTTCCAGGTGTTTCCAGGTGTCTCTGGTCTCTCAGCAGACTGTGATTTAACACGTCTCTGTCCTCTGTAGGAGAAGGAGCCTAAATTCCCCACCGTGGTGCCGGTACGAGACTTCGACCCGGCCAAAGACGCTGCCAGGATCGAGACCGCCATCAAAACCAAAGGTGAGCGTGTCCAGTGACCCCCCCACCTACACCCCCACTCTGAGGCATGTGACTGTTCATTGCAGCACAGACAGTTTAAATAAAGTTCAAACCTGAGGCGTCAAACCACAGACACACAAACAGCTCATGACTTTAAAAAATGGACCTGCAGTGATGAGTCTCAGTGCTCGACCTGAACAGGTGAAACACACCTGACGCACACACACACAGCTGGATGGAAAACACCTGACCCCCCCATGTTGAAAAAAAAACCAGCTGAATGTGGATCAAACTTCTCCTGCAGAGAAACAACAAACTGCCTCAAATCTCCTGGTCGCTGTAGAGTTAATGTGAGGAAGGTTCGGCCTCCTCGTCTCCTCATGCTTCACACGAACCAGAAAATATCTCCCATGTTTCCTACATGTGACCACACGTGTCACATGTTTCCACATGCTGCGACTTCTCACTAATGTGAGAACTGACAAAGTCTTTACATGAGTTTCACATGTAATCCTTCACACATGACACAGGAAAATGTTCCAAAACCACATTTTCATTTTAACATGTTTTCATATGTTAAATTTCATATGTGAAATTCATATGTTTTTCCGTAAGTGCATTCACGAAGTCTGTTTCACTTTGACTTTTGGCCTTTGAGCGCCACCTTCAGTCGTGTGTTTTGATGTGAGCTCTTGTTTGGGAACCAGACTTTCAGTTTCCATCCAGGAGAACAGTCCAGAGTCTGAGTTCATCCAGTTCCTCTGCCCATGTACGAGCTGTTTACTGACTGCAAACGGACTAAAGATGGAGAATTTCATCTGTAGAGTAGCTGCTGAGCAAGGCACAAGGCTCTCCTCTGTGTAACCGTGTGAGGGAATCGAACCTGTGAAGCAGATCGTGCAGGTCGGACTCCTCTGTTTGTGTTCGTATGCAGAGCCGAGCTGCAGGATTTCCAGCTGTGACTCAGCTTCCTGTGAGAGCTGCAGTAAAAGCAGGACGTCCCTCAGCGGCAGAAGATTTTCCATCTTTGGACGAGAGAGTTAAACAGATAAAACCAGAGTTCAGATTCATAATAGGTTTATAATATTTCTCTATAATATAATAAACAACCAGGAGCATCGAGTCCTGTCACTGAAGACAAGAGGACAGCGCTGGAGGGAGGACTCACAAGTACAAGCACCAAAAGAACCATGTAAAAGTCCTGGATTGAAAAAGTTACTTAAGGTTGTGTAAACGATCATCGCTACCACTAGATGTCGCACTGGACCACAACTAACGCTTCATCAGCTACACCTCGCTCTCCCTTCACATTCAGCCGTAATGAAGCTCAGTGAAAGAGTCACTGAACACAACAAGAAGCTCAACTGAATAAAGTTTCCCTGTGAAACAATCCAGACACAACCATTAGCCCACGCTAGCTGACAGTTAGCCAGTAGCAATAACTACATTCATAAAGGTAACAGCAGGTTAGCTAACGTTAGCATGTCTACTGTAGCCGTCACTCATGAAAACAGACTGTAACATTATGAAGCATCAAGTTACTGACACATGAAGAAGAAGAAGGAGTTCTGAATCCAGCTGGAACCTTTAGCAGCTCGTAGGGTTCTCCTCTCAGAAATTCAGCCTTGGATCCACTGGGACCGGCCACATGAGTGACAGTGATGGGGTCTGTATCGACACTGACGGAGCCTGTAATGACACTGATGGAGCAGGTAAAGACTTTAAAATCTTTATGGGTGTTTTGACGGTCCACCTGCCGACCAGGATCTGAGCCAGTAGTCCTCAGTCCAGTCCACCTGAGCTCTGGTCTCATCTCTGTCTGTGTCTGAGGCCTTTTTACATGAAAACATGGTTTCTTCTTCTTCTGGAAGGTCACTGTCACCTGAACGCTGCGTACTGCGCTGTGACATCACAGCTGTGGGGAACAGTTCAACAGGCGGGACTCACATGCACTAACGTGCACATGATACCAAAACAAAGACCACAGAAACTCAGATTACGTCACACACCGAGGGGGCGTGGCTTCGTTCTCTGCTCAGGATGCCATTACTCCAATATAGCTTTACATAGAGAACAGCTGTTTGCTGCTGTATTATTGTTCAAAATCTTGTTTGCAGAACCTCTAAGTAAGGACCTGTGAGCTCAGGTGTACCCTCTGGAAATCTGGGCTTTCAAACTACAATAAAATCTTAAAGGATGAGTGAAATCATTCTGGACTTTAATGTTCTCCACTAGAACCAGACTGTGTTCTACTGTCAGTTAAAGTCTGAGATCTGTCTCTGAACACACCTGTTGTACCTGGTCTGAGATGAACTGGACTGACCTCTGACCTCCTGCAGGTGTGGACGAACAGACCATCATCGACATCCTGACCAGACGCAGCTACGAGCAGCGCAGAGAGATCGCCTTCGAGTACGAGCGAATCGCCAAGAAGGTGAAAGACGTTTCAGCTTTAATGAACGTGGAGAATAAACTGAGACACGATCAGCAGAAGATCCAGATAATCAGTTGTATTTTATATAAGTTCAGTTGATGTGTATAGATTATGAAACAAACACTTATTTTAAAGACAGAAAATGACATTTTTAAAGTGATCTTTATGTGCTGTTCATCTTTTCATCCTTTAATCTAAACAGTGACTTCAGGGTCAAATTATCTTTTCTTTCTTTAAAAATACATTTAAAAACATATTTTAAATCTGTGTACGTTTTCAGGATCTGATCACGGCCCTGAAGGGGGCGCTGTCCGGCTCTCTGGAGTCTCTGATGCTGGGTCTGATGAAGAGCACCGTTCAGTACGACGCCTCCGAGCTCAAAACCTCCATGAAGGTCAGAGGTCACGCTTCAGCTGCGATGTGTCTGTCTGTTTTCCATCAGGCCCGTAGGTGGCGCTCTGCAGCGGCGCTGATTTAAACGTCACTGTAGACTGAACGTGTGACGGACTGGAGGTGGTTCATCTGACGATACGAAGCAGTGCTCAGGTCTGTAACCAGGACTCTTACCTGGGGGTGTGTCTGTGCGCAGGGTCTGGGGACAGACGAGGAGACGCTGATCGAGATCGTCTGCTCCAGGAGCAACGAGGAGCTGGTGGAGATCAAGAAGGTTTATAAAGACAGTAAGAAGCTTGTACAGAGTTTTAATAAAGAGTGTGACCCTTAAAGAACAAAGAGAAACAGGTTCAGGTCTAAGAGGATTTGATCTGGTTCTGTTTGTTGGGTCTGATCAGCTGTGAAGCAACAAGCGTGTGTTAATGTGTGAAGCTAACAGGTGATTGATGATCTATTATTTGATCGTTCAGTGTTTAAGAAGGAGCTGGACAAAGACGTCGCAGGAGACACGTCAGGAGACTTCGCCAAACTGCTGCTGGCTCTGGTTCAGGTACAGCCAGGAAACACCCTGGGCTTTTATTGTGAAAAATCCATTTCTCCATCAACATGTTATTTTTTATGATTAATGTGAGAAAGATTTAAACTGAGCGAACACACGTGAAATAAAAAGGAAACTACTCTTCATCTTCATCTTCAGTGATGATCCTACATTTTTATTTTCAAACCTGTAGCTGCAGAATTTGCTGTAATTTCACAGCAACGCTTTTATTTGAGTAGATGGATATTAACATAGTTAATAAAAATATGTTGTTATTTCATAATATATAATGTTTGATAATAATTTTCTGATAAATATAAAAGCAGATTTTTTTCTTTAGAGGTTCTGACTCTTTTTGAAATGTGTGAGATTCTCAGATATTTTTAGGTCGAATTTAGCAAGAAAACATTTCTTAGATTTTTGAGTTCAAAGCACAAAAACAACAAGCTGCTGCTAAAAAATATTATTTTTCATACTGACATCAGTGACTTTGTTTCTCCACAGACGAAGAGAGATGAACCCTCCAACGTCGTCGACTATCAGATGATTGACGAGGACGCCAGAGTGAGTCACACCACCGTGTTTTACAGAACAGAAAGACGTGATTATTCACCTCAGTAATTAACAGTCTGTATTTAAAGACACAGCGTCCCTCTAATTCCTCTTGTGTCCTCGTGTGTGAACGTCTCAGTCTCTGTATGAAGCCGGAGTGAAGAAGAAGGGAACCGACGTGGCGACCTGGATCTCCATCATGTCTCAGAGGAGCGTCCCCCACCTGCAGAAAGGTGAACTACACCTGTAACACTGAAAACACACGAGTCACATGATGACCAGTCACCAGACCAGGACTTCAGACCCTGATCCATCTGGATCAGGGTCTCTGATCAGGTTCAACATGTTTATACGTTGAATGACAATCATTTTTTCAATGTTTTTTATCTTCGTTGCCAAAACTTGTTTTATCTTTAATGTTATTTTTTTTAACGTTTAATACCAATATCTTTTTACATTTAGCGCCAAAGTTTTCTATGTCACACAGGTGTGTTTTTGGATTTTTAACATTCAATATCAACGTTTTTTACATTCAAATGCCACTGCAACAACTACAGTACGGTTCAGTTTAGATCAATCAAACCAAATCTAATCAATCTTTGTTTAATCTCATTTTAATTAAAAGGTAAAAGTGAATGTAAATCCTAAAGACACTGATCTGGTCCAGATGCAAACAGCTGCACCAGTGTTGAAGTGGCGTTGAGGTGTAGTACCTCTGACGGCCACTAGATGCTGCTGCAGGAGAGTGTGAATGAGAAGAGCAGCAGCTTCGCCTCAGCTCTGTTTGACTCATCATCCTGTTCAACGTGTTTTCATGTCTCTCAGTGTTCGACAGATACAAGAGCTACAGTCCCTACGACATGAAGGAGAGCATCAGGAAGGAGGTGAAGGGAGATCTGGAGAAGTCCTTCCTCACTCTGGGTACGTCCGACAAACTCCTCATCAGCACCAGACACCAGCTCGTTAAAGGACTATTTAAATACCATTAATGATTACCATATAATCATCATTAATGATTACCATATAATCATTAATATTCACTGAAACTCTCCAGGTGAACAAAGAAAGGCTCTGACTGTTTGTCTGATACAAACTTCAGTGAGCAGCTGTTTGAGGAAATGACTTCAGAGACTTTTTAAAGATGGCGTAGTGGTCTAAGCAGGCGCCCCATATGTAGAGGCTACAGTCCGCAGTAGGAACCAATGAGCTCAGAGCTGAGACAGACGGAGGAGGGAAGGTGTTCAGAGACGGACTAATGAAATAGTGTAAAGCTCTGTCCTCTCTTCACAGTGGAGTGCTTTGAAAACAGGCAGCTGTACTTCGCCAACAGACTCAGTGACGCCATGAAGGTACGTTTTCTACCAGGGACAATAATATCACACTCACCAGGTGAGTACCTGAGATGATCCTCCCTGAGCTCGTCCTCCATGTTTGTCCTCTGCAGAGTAAAGGGGCGAAGGAGAAGGTGGTGACCAGGATCATGGTGTCTCGCTGTGAAGTCGACCTGATGAAGATCAGAAAAGAGTTCAAGAAGCAGCACAAGAGGTCGCTGTACCAGACCATCGCTGTGAGTACCACACTGTGGTGCGCTCTAATGTCCAACACGAGCAAACGCCAGTGAACACAGCACAGACAAGTCCAGGTCGTTTCACTGAGACTGAAAAACCGAATGAATAAAAACTAAAATGTTATTTGTAATCAGCTGTTTCAGTGAGTCTGAAGACATTTTAAAATAAAACGAGAAAAAAAAAATTTGATCGTTAAACTGAGACCAGAATTAAAATTAAAGTAAAAAATAATTGATTTAATTGTGTTTATATTTGTTAAAGTAACAGTTTACTATTGACTACAGGAAGTTGTTCTTATTGTTGTTGTTTATGTGTTTTCAGGAGCACACTAAAGGAGACTACCAGAATGCTCTGCTCAGTCTGTGTGCAGGAGACGACTGAGACCTCAGCTCTGTCTGGACTCAGTTTCCCAGAAGGCCGCTGGGTTTGAGATGTCAGCTGACTGCAGATCTTCTTACAGTATTTGAGCCGGTTGTGTTTCCACAGTAAACAGAACATGTGGCCTCCTTCTCTCTGAGCCGCTTCTGTGTCTGAAATAAAAACTCCTCACCTGTCAGTGTGTTTGTTGTTTGATGGAGCGGCCACTAGAGGGCAGCAGACACACACACACACACACACACACACACACACACACACACACACACACACACACACACACACTGTTCACTGTGGAGACAGTAAAGACGACGTCTCCGCACATGCAGAAGATTTACAAGAGTCACAGTGAAATGACAGATTCAGAGGTTTATCATGGAAAGAGATCAACATTCAATTAAAGTCAAACCAGATTTAATCAGATTATATCACAGATTAAATCTACATGTGATCTTTTATAAGTAAAGTGAGTAAAACCATCTCTGAACACAGAAGATAAAATCTATTCAGGTGTAAATGAACTGTGACCTCATGTCTGTGATCACATGATTCAACAGAAACATGTTTAGAGACGTCCAGGAAAAGGCAGAAAAAATAAAAATGTAGTTAAAGTAAAAAAATAACAGGAAAATATCTGGTGACGCAACACAAACAGACTGATGACGGGATTAAAGTTTGAGAGGGAGAAAATAAAAAATAGATAAACTGAACGACATTGTGACGTTTGGAGGATGTTTAACGGACGACACGACGAGGATCTCAGTATTTCCTACATCAGATTAGATGTACGTTTCCTGACGTGACAACTTCCATCCAACGTGTTTCCCTCTGCAGGACGCGTGACTGATTTAATCTGTTAGTTCTGAGTCTGAAATCTGAATCTGAAAATCAGCCGTCAGGTAAACAGCCAAGTATGAAGTGTGATAATCCTGGTCCATCATGTTTAACAGTAACAACAACATCAATACTCAAGTGAACACCTGGACACAGGTGAGCAGACGGCTGTGCTGTTCAGTATCTGGGATCGTCCACTTCTGTCTGGTTCTGCTGACGTTGAGATGATTCAGGGAAATGAAAGAGGAGAAACTTCTGTAAAGTTTCTGTAATTTACATTTATTGTTTTTTTTACGAGGATAAAAGATGAAATGAAAGAAGTGGAAGTGATGATGAAATGAAAGTCTCTCTCTCCTGAGGACGGATCAGTGTTTGTTGGATCAAAGTCGGTATTTGATGTGAAAATATTGGTTATTAATGACTCCCCAGCAGAGCCACATAGACACATATTTGTGGTGTGTGTTTGTGTTTGTGTAATCTCACATTAATTCATGTTTGATAATTGAATCCAGAGTCAGATGAAAAGATTCCTCCGCCGCTGCTGCAGGTTGTTTTTCCTTTAATCGTTCGTAGGTTTTGGATTGTTTGTTTGCTGCTAATTTTTTAATTAAAGATGCTAATTTTACCTCCAGCAAGAGGCGCTCATTTGCATCTGTGCTGCAGAAAAAACAGTTTCTGCTGCTCAGACCGAGACAGAAGCAGCTGCTGCTCTCAGAGAAACAGCTGTAAACAGACGCTGACCACGAGCGGCGTGCACGAGTCCGCGAGGGTCGACGTGACGTACACCTCTTCATCAGACGGTTTACCTGAGGGTCTCCTGCAGACACTGACCAACCCACCAATTAGTTATGTGACCACTTCACTCCACTGGAGCTGAGGCTGAAGAAAAAATGTAAAGATGTAAAGAAACAAAACAA
>NC_079364.1:849400-911900 GCF_021018895.1 Seriola aureovittata
ATCAGCTGAGAGGTCTCCACTCGTCTGTCTCATCTGGAGAATCTTTGTCTTCTGTCTTTGTTTTCACTCGTTTGGACGACGCCACGGGCCGACGGCGGTGAGTTCACCATCACCTGCGACCAGACAGAGTCGTCTGGTCTCAGATAAAACCCGACTCTGGTTCTTCCAGCTGTTGACATGAAACATTTTCCAGGACGAAGAAATTCGTCTGAAAATTCAGCAGATGAAAAGATCTTTCATTCACCATCAACAGATTCACTGAAAACATTTAGTCTCTTCAGCTCAAATCAGCTTCAAGTCATGAATCGTGATGAGCGCACCCGGCTGCCACATGCCCCCCCCCCTCCACCCCCCCTGCAAAATGAACAATTAAGAAGCGGGCCGCTAATTAAGCGCAGAGATCAAGCGCCTTTCTCTTCTCGCCCCGGAGGAGGTTTTTCCATCGGGCCTTTGATCAAAGCGACGCCCGAGGACCGGGCCCCGCGACGGCACGCCCCCCCCCCGGCTAAACGCAGATTAATGCTCCGCTCGTCACACACAGGAGAGAAACCTAAAAACTGACAGACAAATATTTCCTGCTGAACTGGATCCATGAAAGTCGCAGCTTGTTGAATCATCATTACACACATGAAGAAGCAGCAGGAACCAAAAACACTTGTTTGTGAGTCAAAACAAAGACAGAATTTCACAGGCTGGTTTCTTCTCTGTGACTCCTTTTCCTTCTGCTCTCCAAAGCCAAATGCAAATGAAGCCCGGCTCTGGAACTTTAACATTTTTATTTATGCCCGCCTACTGAGTTGCACATGTTTAATCTTGCCATTTCTTCTTCTTCTCCTGCTCTTGTTCTTGGGGAATATGCAAAGTTTATCAGGCCTGCATCCTGACTTTCATGTCAGGCCTTGGCTTCTTGACTGAGACGCAGACAGACGCTGAAAGAGATTGAGGAGTCAGGTAGAAGCAGCGTTAGCCTGCAGGCTGCAGTCAGAGCGCTGACGCCCGTGTCTGCTAATTCGCCCTGACGTGCTCCTGATGCCAGCCCTTCATTATAAATATTTTTAAAGGGGCTCCGACCTTCTGCGCGCCCGTCCGGGACCCGAGCGCTGTGTGCACTAGCCTTTGATTTCTGCTCCTCCGTGGGTTTCGGGCTCGTCATAATGACAGCGCTGCCTGACAGCTCCTCATCACACGCCTCTTGTCGTCTTTTGTGGGAAGTTTTGCAACAATTAGCATAAATATTTCATCTCCTTCCGCCCTGCGTCGTCCCTGCTGCTGCTGCTGCTGAAACAGGATCCGGCTGAGCGCGTCCCAGAGATGTCATCGAGCGCTGCAGGAAAACGACAAACCTTTGTAAAGTGTACTTTTCTCCCCATTAACATACAAAGATGAAGCGAGGGAGGCAAACAGCCAAACATATGTACCCTTTGTGGAATCTTTTATTGAACATATTTGGGAGCAAAGAGAGCAGAGTTTGATTACGAAGCGAAAAGCCTCCGTGAATTGCAGCCTGCGAGTGAATGCAAATCTCCCTGCTGCATTTATGAGATGTACTTGTACACATTATTTATTTCACACCAACTTATTTACATTCTAGATGGAAAGCCATCCGCTGGAAGTTTACTGAGGGAATCATCGCTCCCCGCCGAGCGGCGTGCTCCGGCGCTGCCGACGCTCTGAGTTACGACAAGTGGGAGAAAGTCAAGAAACTTTCAGGTAAGTAGTGCAGAGAACTCGCAGAGTTTCCTTCAGTCGCAGCTTCCACTCCGCTGATAATGAAGGTGCAGTCACATCATCAGGGCTCGTAATGCTGTGCCAATTAATCTGTGTGTCTGCGAGCGCCTGCAGCCATCCAGCAGCAAAATTAAATATATACTTACATCTGATTTCAAAGGAGTGGTAAACCCTCTCTGGCTCCAGCGCCCACTGTGGAAGACTTTACTTAAGCTTGAGGAAGAGCATCATTAAAATTAAAGCCAGCGAAGGGAAGCAGAAGATTTCACTGCTCCCGCCTTCGGCTACTGCTCAGCACTTCAAAACAAACCGCTCGGGCCGACGGGATCCAGCCTCCGCTCAAACACTCGGCTTCCACCGTCTGATGCTGTTTGTAGGAGACGAGTTGATTCAGAAACACAGACAGAAAATCAGCCAGAAACACACAAGAAGAAATGATGAGCATCAACGTCGACATGGATTGATCCATCAATATGAAATTAATGAGGCCACTGATCCAATGATGTTCATTATAGTGAAGCAGAAACTTCTGCAATGATCTTTCAAACGTGGAAAGAACCAAAATTGGTATGTTTTAGAAATATATACTGTATATTCCATTAGCCACTTCAAATTTCAACATTTTTCAATTTCACCGCAGAATTTAACAGAGGGACAGATTTGAATGATTTTGCATTTGAATTCTTGTTATACACTATAAGGATGTAAAAATAATTAAATTATTTATAAAACACAATGTATTTAAATGATGAACTAAAGAGTTACCTGTCTTCTCATTAGCTCGCTAGGCTAGTTAGCAAGCATTTTGTGACTAATATTTTTGCTGAAATATATTTTCATTTAATTTTTTACATTGTACAAAATTTGGTTTTGATTTGACACCTGGATTATTCATGTGAGAAAGTAGTGATAAAAAATAACATTTCCTGTCCAGAAATGGCGGCCATCTTGAATTTTCGAGTGGCTAATGTGTTTTTATCAAATGAATAATACCTGTTAGTAGTAATTACAGAGCTGTGACCCACAGTGGGGTCAAAGGCTGACTGACCACACCCACAGTCTGGAGCTGATCGAGCAGAAGTGAAACAGATTTCAAATTTCAAACAAAGAGAAAGTCATTATGAGGTTGTTGAAGTGAAGTTGGCGTTGATGCTTGGTCGCCAGGTGACAGGTACGACCGTGAGGAGACTTCAACCTGTAACAGCTGGATTAGTTTTACAGAACGCTGTTTGAATCTTTCACCTCAGTCTTCAAGAGAGAAACATCTGTTCTGCAGAACTGAACCGACAGAGTCCGACAGCTTATCTTCTCTGAGTCTCTGTGTCATCTGTCGTCGGGCAGATCAGACCTCATCATCTTGTCAGTGGACTTCTTAACAAAGCCGTCATATAAATGGACTCAGTCAGCTGTGTCCTCCATCTCTGATCCTCCTCTCACATACATATATCATCAGCATAATAACCCTCATCTACCCCGCCCCGCCCCTGGGTGACCACAGGATACCCCCCCCCCCCCCCCACACACACACACATTTCACTCATGTATTGCAAGGTTTGGATGGTGGGTCCAGGTGGGCGGGGCTTGGTGACTGCTTTGTTGTGACATCACAAAGTTCCAGAAGTCCTGACGGCTGGTTTTAAGGCTCAGTATCTGAATACAGGCTGTGTGCATTTCTCTGTGGACTGAGGCTTTGATACTTTCACAGTATTAATATAGAAGCTAGAGCTGATCTATAATCTATAATCACACTACACATGGACACACACCTTTACACTGGAGGAGCTTTAATGTCTGATTCCTCTGTAAATAACAGGACTGGTTTATGTATCATGTGTGAATCTCTCCTCTCGGGTCTGTCTGCTCCTCTCTCCTCCTGCTGAGCCTCCTCCTCCTCCTCCTCCTCCTCCTCCTCCTCCGAGCTCGGCCTCGATGACTTATTATTACATCCTGAGAATATGCAAATTGAAGCGGCTCGACGGTGTGTGTTTTTGATGGAAGAATACAAATCACCGCAGACATGACACTTTTTTAATTTTCCTGATGAATGTAATGCTTCAGAAAGAGGAAGGATTGATGACGGGGTGTAATGAACTCTTTAGCAGAGCCACTCTCAGGCTTTTCATTACACTGTCCTGTGGGAAGACGCTCGTCCACAAATCTGGTTCGCTGCTGAACCTCAGACCGCCATGGTCCCGGTCCGGAGAGTCACTGTGTTCACAGGCATGAAAGTAATCTGATTACTGTTTGTGGTGGTAAATGTGTTTAAGGGCCAGTTCTCCCTAAATTACTAAAACAAACCGTTTTCTTTGCAGAGGCTGATTTTAGAGTAAAACTGTGGTGAATGAAATTTAGTTTGTGCTGCTCGTTGAAGAATAAATATGATGCTGGTCACATCAGCTCAGATCCAGTTCACTGAACGCATCAGTCATGGCGGCAGAGTGACCCTGTCTGCAGGGTCGACACCGAGGCAGAGAAGCATCCTTTTAACTGATGTGCTCAAATGTCGCTGGCGTCCTCCTGAGTCCAGGATTTATAATAAACCTGAGTGACTCATGTCCCTGGAAATAAACAGCTCATGGCTTTCATACATATATATATATATATATATATATATATATACATACAGTATATATATATATATATGTATAACTGTATATATTTGACATATCTGCCTTGTGTTGCATCCTCTCATGAACTCTATTGTCAGTGCACACGTCACCTTCTTTACTCAGGTGTGAAGCTGCTGTGGTAAATTGATTCCCTTTGAACATAGACTGTAAATAAAGATGGCCGTCAGCTCTGTGACATCACCCCCAGGTTTCTGAAGCTCAGAGTGAGCTGCTCTACCGTCACCATCTTGGCAGTGTCTGACTCGGATATGTGGGGAAAGAGGAGGGGCCTGTGTGGAGCTGAAACTTCAGCGCTGGTTTTGTGGCGAGCGTACGCAAAGGTGAACGAGTTTTGAACGTGATCTGGAACAGACCTGAGGAGGATCAGAGCTGGTGTTCTTCATCTGTTTGTATTTATCCACTCAGACTCCTGCAGCAGACTCACTGACGACATGTGACTGTGTCTGTTGACTTCAGCCTCTGAACCCAGAAACTCCTCCGTCTGTGATGAAGCAGGTTCATGAAGCTCCAGGTCATTGGAACGAGACACGAAAAGACAAACACTCTTGTCATCACTCTCACTTCCTCCTGTGATGATGATGCAGAAAGACCACAGGACCCTCCCACATCTGGTTGAGCTACAGGTCATGTGGACCCGACCTGGTCCTGGGTCAGGATCTCTCCAGACCTCTGATGTCTGTAATTCTTCTTCTTTGTTGTGACTCAGACGTCAGGTTTCAGTGACGGCTCCATGTTTCCTGTTTCCTCGGACCTTCGAGGGGAAACCTTCAGCCGGCCTTTGTACTGCTGTGTGTGTGAGTGTGTGTGAGTGTGTGTGTGTGTGAGTGTGTGTCTGTGTGTGTGGTTTGAACAGAGTAATGGCCTCCATTCATTATGAGGCCAGTTGATTTTCATTTACTCTCTCGCCTCCAACAATTAAAGGGAGCAGCTGAGGAGGTGATGGAGGGACCGGGACGCCCAGAGGTCGCCCACCACTCTAAGTGATAAATTAAATACTATTATCAAGACTCCTCCTCCACACACACACACACACACACACACACACACACACACACACACACACACACACACACATGCACACGCACACACACACACACACACACACACACACACTCAGCTCTCTGCTCAAACACAAGAACAGCAGCATAGTATAAAATATTATGTAGATGTATATTATGTATAGTAACATAAATATTAGAAATAATAAGATTCTTTGAATCTGAAATAGTTACATTTTTTAATTTAACTCAGTTCAGACGTGAGCTGTAAATATAAAACTGTTCAGACAAACGAGACACGATCAGCTAAAAAAAGAAGTTAAAATGAAATAAAAGTACGGAAGCCCTGAAAGACAAGTGACATTTTTTTCATCTCTGAAAACAAGTGATGAAAATAATGAGAAAAATGATTCTTCTCTGTAACAAACGTTCTGTCTTTAAATTAATGCGAATAAAGTTTTTTGAATTGAGTTGGATTCATGAAAGAAGCACAGAGAGCGTTCTCCTTAGTTAGACAGACAACAACAGCCACCGTCTTCTGGTCTCGTCCTCCCTGACGTCTCATATCGTCGTCTGTCATCTTGTTATCGTCTCATTGTGTCCCCTTCTTGTCCACCATCTCATCTCCTCTCGTTCTCCCCGTCCTCATTTTGCGTTGGTGTCGCTTTTGTCTCGTCCTCACTGTCCTCTTGTGTCCTTCCTGTTCTCTCATCCTCATCTTGTCTTCTCTGCCATTTTAGTTTATTGTCTGTCCTCTCATCCCGTTGTCTTCACTGTCCTCCTTCCTGTTGTCTCATTCAGTTCTTCCTGATCTTCTTCTCTCATCTTTTGTTGTTTTCCCTTTGTCTTATATCTTCCCGTCTCCCTGTCATCATCCCTGTTGTCTCCTAGTCCTGTCCTCACTGTAGTCTTGTGTCGTCCTCTCTTTCATCACATGGTCCTATCGTCCTCTCACATCATTGTCCTCCTTTCCTTCCACTGTCGTCCTCCCTGTCGTCTCATTTTGTCCTTCGTGACGTCCTGTTTTCCTCTCTGTTGTTGTCCTGGTCTCGTCTCATGTTGTCGTCCTCCTGTCCTCTGTTGTCTCTCTTCTTCATGTTTTCCTCCGTCTCATCTGGTGTTTGTTGTTGTCCCTGTTGTCTTCTTCTTCTTCAGTTTGAGTGTGGAAGTGTTTGTGCGACAGGAAGCTGTGCAGGTTGTGAGTCCAGCCGAGCCTCGTCCACAACAAAACACATATTAGCATTAGAGAGCAAACTAACATATTAGTGTGCAGCTCATCTGATGGGACGGGCAGCGCCGCACAATTAGTCATCCGGCGGGGGGACAAACACAATTACAGCGAAGCAATAACAGAGAGCGGAGAAAAAAACTCCTGACCTCTGCATCTCAGCTCCATTTAAATGTTTGATGTCTCATTGAATTAGTATCACAGTGTGAAAGACAAAGCTAATGGAAATGAGCCAGAGACAGGCGATACTGCTGATTGGGCCTGATATAATTAGAATAATATCACGTCCGGCGTTAATAACAAGGAAAGGAAATAAATAACGGGGGAGATCAGTTAATAGCCGCCGCTCTAAAATGGCTGCGTTTTAAATATGCCGAGGCCAGCGCTTCTTTCTGTTTACTCATGGGCCGCTGATCGTCTGAATATTGATGTGGCGGGGCGATCGGCGGTGAAGGATCCTCCGCTCTCAGCTCCTGGGCGGGTGGGGGTGTGGGGGGGGGGCTTTTTCATCTTGATTATTCATCTTGATAAATACATAAGGACGGAGAAAATTATGGCTGTTTTTCAGGCGGCACTGGTTTGTACTGGGTGTGAATTAGCCGTGCTGATGGATGGGAGGACGGAGACGCTTCCTGCTCCGGAGTCTCCGCTTCGTTTTCTGGATCCACAAATATTCATTTAGCTCCCGACACAAACTGAGAGGCTGTTTTGGGTTTGAACGGCTTTAATTGTTTTTTCTCCCACAGAAATTATTACGAGTCACTTTGAGGAAATTATCAGGAAACTGCAGCAGCTGAAAATAAAGAGACTCTTCTTCAGCTCTGAGTGTTTTAATTAGCTGGAGTTACTGTCCGTGTTTCAGTGTTTGTTGTTTCCTGTTTCCTGGAAACATGGAAATGTATTTTAATGTATTTGTTAATGAAGAATTTACTCAGTCAGTCGTCGTGTGAACTTCATCAGACGTCGTTTGTGTTTCTCTCTTCAGCCTTTGTTTATAGGAACAAACTGTTTTTAAGTCAAACTCCGTTAATGGTTAGACTGATCACTTTATATTATATTATACATTATGTAAATAAAGTGTGAACATCCATAACCTTCTTAATAAACACTCAGGAATAAGTGTTGATCCGTAAGAAGATAAATTTGCGGTTTTAAGAACCAAAAACCATCTGAGCCAATCAGAAGAGAGGAGGCTCCGAGCCTCTCCGGTGCTCTGACATTTTATTCACTGATCAACTCAATCGATTATTTCCAGAAGTCTTAAAGAAATATTGATTGTGGACCTGACGTAGATTCATCAAGGCACGGGGACAGAAATGAACCTGGAGCCATATTTGAACAGGATGTAGTAAAAGTACAAGTTATAAGTTTGTGCGGAGTTTGATTTTTGATGTCTGACCTTAAAGTTGAGGAAACGTCTTCCTCCGCGCCTTTATTTTGAAGGTGAACATGTCATCCTGTGCTCTCAGTCAAACCCAGGTGTGTGTCTGAGTGTGTGTTGATGTGAGAACCACGGAGCGTAAAGAGCCGGCGAGAGGAACCTCATTAATGTCACGTCCCGCAGCGATTCGCCGCCAACGACAACACGAACCGCCGACTTCACCTGAAGAAGAAAACAGGCGGCTGATCGGCGCAGAGAGGCACTCTGGGTAAAAAAAAGAAGAGAGGGAACGTGAACATCCATCGCACTTCAAATATTATCACACGGCGTCAGGACTGATGGAGCGCCGGGCCGCGATGTACGGCCCGCCCACGCTCCCATCATCCATCTGCAGAGCGAAGGAGGTCTGAGACTCCATTACTCTAAATCTACTCCCGCCTCCCTGATCCAACACATTTGAATCAATCAACAGAGCGTTCTGATCGCAGCGTCGTGGATTATGAGGAGTGAAGAGAGACGCGTCCGGAGCCTCAGATAATAACTCTCTGATTCTGCTCTGTGGGATTAATCCAGAGCCGGGCAGCGCGGCGAGGAGGAGACGCCGCGCGCTCCAGGACTTCCTGTTAATAATATTCCTGTACGCCCAGAAAGCAGCGAACTTCAATTGTTCCGCTCGGCGGCGGCGTCGCCTGAATTAACCCCTCCCTCCTCAGAGCTCCGTTAGAGACGACATGACGGGATTAATACAGCGCTCCTCACATGAAACACACCTCTCCGAGTGTGTGTGTGTGTGTGTGTGTGTGTGTGTGTGTGTGTGAGTGTGTGTGTGTGTGTGTGTGTGTGTGATTCTTGAACTGAAAAGAAAAATGCTGATGAAGCAGTTTCAGTAAGAACAGCTGGTTCAGGTCCAGAGTTCAGACTCAGTCTCATCAGGAGGTTCTGATTGGTCCCTGGTCCAGGACCCCAAGCCTCTTTCTGACCCAGAGCCAGGGTCATAAAGAGACCAGGAGAACCAGGAGAACCAGGAGAACCAGGAGTCCTGCAGCAGATGGTCTGGACCACAGAGACCTGATCCCAGCCTCCTGGAGTCGGTCTGGAACCACCTCCCTGACAAGAACCTGAAGAGCTGAGGAGAACTGACGTATTTAATCATATTTTCTCTGTATTAATATGAATAAATTCTGTTGCTGATCGAACACCGCCTCGGTGGATCGCCTGGTAGAACCTGTACCGTTAGACTCCGTCCGGACCGCTGGGTTCTTTCCTCACGTCTTCCCCTCTCTCTCTCTCACCCCAAACTTCCCCTCCCCCCTCTCTCTCCCCCTCTCTCTCCCCCTCTCTCTCTCTCACTGCTTCTCTATTAAAGGCAACGAAAAGGCCAAAAAAAAGAAAAAGTTGTCACTTCCACCTTGTATCTGTAAATCTTCATTTCTTCCAGTTCAGCTGAACGTTCACAGGCTCGTTAATGAGACGATAAAATTCTCCTCGGTTCATAAAAACTGTTGAAACCTGCTGGAATCTGTCAGAAACCATCTTCAGGCTCCAGTTCTCAGTGATCCGGACTCCGTCTGTGATCTGGACCTAAGGTAATAAAACTCGCTGACTTGAGATCAGTCAGTGGTTCAGTCCTGGTTCAGGTCCAGATGTGACTCACAGTTTCAACCCAAACTGAATAACCTCAGATAAATGTCTCATCATGATGTTTGACTCATTTACCTTCTTAATTACAGAAATGAATTAACCTCATAAACTCATCTGGATCCTGTGGAACATTTACATTTCCCTCCCGATTCAGTAAAAGTCTAAATAATAAAAAACTTCTGCCGACACTCGAAGCATAAAAACAACATGCAGCGTTTTCATTTCCAAGAACGAGGAGGAAATCAGAGATTAAAGGATCAAACGTTCGTCTCTTATGTTTTAAGCTCTTTGCTAATTAGCAGCAGAAACAGGACGAACACGTTCTGAACGGAGTCGGAATAAAACAGAAAACAACAGAGTGAATGAACGACCCCCCCGGGGAGCCGAGGGTCGCTTCATTACATGTCGATGGAAATGATGCAAGACGCTGCTGCAGCTGCACATTACACTGTAAAAAACATCATCTGACGATTAATTAAATCAATCAGCTCTGAGCCGTTTGTTCAAACTTTATTCACAGAGAAACAAACGGAAGACGTCGTTTCTTTCTCTCCTCTCTTTGGTGTGAATTAAGAAAAGATGAAGATGAACTCTTCCTCTGACGCCACGATCATCGTCTTCAGACAGAGTTCGACCTTGATGAATGAGTGTGTGTGTCCTCGTGTGTGTGTCCTCGTGTGTGTGTCCTCGTGTGTGTGTCCTCGTGTGTGTGTCCTCGTGTGTGTGTCCTCGTTTGTGTGTCCTCGTTTGTGTGTCTTCGTGTGTGTGTTAATGTGTGTGTGTCCTCGTGTGTGTGTCCTCGTGTGTGTGTCCTCGTGTGTGTGTCTTCGTGTCGGTGTGTCCTCGTGTGTGTGTCCTCGTGTGTGTGTCTTCGTGTCGGTGTGTCCTCGTGTGTGTGTCCTCGTGTGTGTGTCCTCGTGTGTGTGTCCTCGTGTGTGTGTGTGTGTCCTCGTTGTGTGTCCTCGTGTGTGTGTTAATGTGTGTGTGTCCTCGTTGTGTGTCCTCGTGTGTGTGTTAATGTGTGTGTGTCCTCGTGTGTGTGTCTTCGTGTGTGTGTCCTCGTGTGTGTGTCCTCGTTTGTGTGTCCTCGTGTGTGTGTTAATGTGTGTGTGTCCTCGTTTGTGTGTCTTCGTGTGTGTGTGTCCTCGTGTGTGTGTTAATGTGTGTGTGTCCTCGTGTGTGTGTTAATGTGTGTGTGTCCTCGTTTGTGTGTCTTCGTGTGTGTGTGTCCTCGTGTGTGTGTCCTCGTTTGTGTGTCTTCGTGTGTGTGTGTGTCCTCGTTTGTGTGTCTTCGTGTGTGTGTGTGTCCTCGTTTGTGTGTCTTCGTGTGTCTGTGTCCTCGTTTGTGTCCTCGTGTGTGTGTTAATGTGTGTGTGTCCTCGTTTGTGTGTTAATGTGTGTGTGTCCTCGTGTGTGTGTCTTCGTGTGTGTGTGTCCTCGTGTGTGTGTTAATGTGTGTGTGTTAATGTGTGTGTGTCCTCATGACAGAAACACACAATATGATTTACACTGAAACCTGTGGGCAGAGAACATATATATAATATATTATATATATGTTCATCGTACATTTGAGGATGAGACAGTTCTCTGTGTGACACTATCCTCTACAGAGAGTGATGCATTATGGGTTGTTTGTAGCCTTAATGTTGCTAAGCTAGCAAGTGTTTTCAGTTGCATTCACAGTCAGTCGGTGCTCACAGCGTTTGGTTCACTCGTCCCTCTAAAGGACAATATCATCAGCTTTCGGACACGTTTTTCTTTGTTTCAGTACGAGTGCAATGCATGATGGTATACTACTTTTCAGGATGCATTGTGGGATACTATGAGTCCACTATGTAGTAATAATTTTCCCTATACATTCGTTCAGCTGAGAGTTAACACATGGACGGATTCAGAACCGGGACCCGTAGAATAAATGACCATAAAGAGACGAACAACAACGACAAAAGACGCCCGTCTGAGGGTCGTACAGAGGAAGGTCTGGGGTCTTTCCCTCCCGGGGCCCCGGGGCCGTCTCCTCCTCATCCGCCCAGGAGTTCATGACAACAGGACGATCCGACTTGACCGAACGTTGTGAGATTTTTACAGTGTTGCTGTTTTCCACATCGTTGCAGAGTGAGTGTCGGAGCCTCCTGGTAACACGAACGCCACGCTCGGCTGTAACAGCAGAAGAAGAAGAAGCAGCACATGTTTAATTCATCGACCCCGCACGTCCCTCAAGTTAATTCCACCGCGGGCAGTGTTTATTTCTGCTTTGTACTTTTGTTTAAAGCCAGTTGTTGACAACTCTTGAACATGTCAAACTATCACCGCTAATAATTGCTTAAGGAGTTGGAACTTTCTGCAAATGTTGGTTCCAGCACAAAACACTCCTCCTCTCTCTCTCTCCCTCTCTCTCTCTCTTTGCTCCTGAAAGTCTCTCAGATGAATTTTTGATTTTTTCCTCTTCAACGTCTGACTCTCAGCAAAAAGATTCCCTCTGTAATTCAAAGCGATGGCTGCGAGAGAAAGAATAAAAAAGAATAATGTAGCGCTGCTGCTGCTGCTTCTTCTTCCGAGAGCAGCTTTCATTTCTTTTCTCTTTTTTTTTCCGTGTTCGGTGGGAAAAAACTGTCAAGTGCTGCTCTTTTTCTTTCTTTTTTGATTAGTTCAGTTTCTTTTCTCCCTCTCTGGCTTTTTGTTCTTGACCCAGGAATCCTAAAGAGGCTCCTTCTTCTTCTGTGGTGGAGTTGGGAATAATAATGTTATGCTGAGGAAGATGAATCAGTACAAGCGCCGGCCCCAGGGTGGGATACACCTTCTCTCTTTGGGTCAATGCCATTTCTCCTCAGATCGCGACGCCGCCACTCAACTGGAGCTGCCAGTTGATTAATCCCAATTAGATAGGCTGTCACTTTCCCGCAGAGAGGGAGGGAGGACGGCGACGTTTCCTCTCCTGTACGGGGCTGACGGAGGCAGAGGAAGAGCAGGAAAGAGGGTTTTTCCACATGTGAAGTGTCTGTCTCTCTGCAGACGGAGGAATAATGAGTTTCTCTGTCAGAGGAATGAGACTCGACTCTCGGCAGCGTCTCAGCGTCTCTTTGTCTGTCAGTCCTCACTGAGAACTGCAGCTCAGTCATGTGAACCGAGAGGCCGCACTCTTTATAACAGCCTGACGTTCACAGTCATTCTGCTGCATGAGCTGTAATATAAAGTGTTTTTACTCTTTAATTTCACAATCAGAAAAATGTTGTTGACATTTTTCCCAAACTCCAGTTTAGTTTCTCAGTCCTGTTCCTGCAGGTTCATACTTCTCACAATGTCACTTCTCGTAGAAAAGCTGGTATTCAAATAACAGTCATCGGCCATTAAAGAACAACGTTAAAAAACACAATAACCTGCAACAGAACCCACGTTCATCTACAGTCAGAGTCACGACAGGTGTCCTCGTTAACGTCTCCCCACATGAAGTGAGACTGTTCTGATATCATTGTTTCCTGGTACCTGAGCTTGTGATGGGCTGACACACACAGCTCTGTGTGGATGTGATGATGTCGCTGTCATTGTCGTATCACTCGGTATAAACCCTTTATAAAACATGAACAAATTAAAGCTTTTCATTTCCCCTTTTTCCTGCTGGGACTCTCCAGACCAACAAACAACCACCAACCCTCTGACAGGACCAGTGTGGTTCATCATGGTAACAACAGCTGGTTTCACACGGGAATCGAACACACCGCTGTCCTGCGTCACATTCATCCATCCACCAACTCGTCCTGACGTGGACTCTGTCTCTCTTCATCCTATGTCACCGACACTTTTCCCTTCGCTCCTGTCATTATTACTACGACCACTAGATGTCGCCTAGCAACAAAAGCCAACTATGATGTCATAACAACCTGCTGCACAGACGACCTGCGGGCTAATTTCTTACTGGAGGACAGTCTGAATAAAGCCACCGCCCACTTCCTGCTCAGCAGCAAACAGCTGACGGCGTCATCATCCTCCAGATCCTCATTTTCATTTAGAGGAGAAGGTTTTTTCACATGAAGCTGAATTTAAGCAAAAACAAAAGTCAAAGTCAAAAACCCATTTGTTTGACTTGACTGCAGTAAACACTTTCCCATTTGGATCAAACTCACCTGAGTCTCACCTGCAGCTGCTGCCTCCGTACAGCGCGATCACCCTGTCATGCTGAACATCACAGTCAGCTGTTGGGACTGTGAGAGCGACGCTGTTGTTCACTGTTGATTTGCTCTGTTGTCTCTCACTTCGTCTTCCTGTAATGAACTAACCGACAGCTCAGAGGTTAGCTTTAATGCTCCCTGTTGTTTTTTTGTTTTCTGCAGGCTGTAAACAACCGAAGCACGAGCACCCAGAGTCTTTCCATTACAGCGTATTAAATATTCATGCAGCTTCTTCTGTGAGTAAAGTGTCAACAGGGTATTTGCTTTTTAACGACAACGATATGGCAAATATTGAAAGCTGCAGTCAGACAGATGTTGATGAGGGAAAATGTGGAAATGTGTTCACTGTCAGGAGGATGTCTCTATATCAGATAGATAGATAGATAGATAGATAGATAGATAGATATCAGGCAGAGAGCATTTTGGTAGATTAACAACTAGTTAGTCAATAAGTTAACCAGTTAGCTAGTCAGCTCTTTGGCCAGTTAGCTGGTTAGTTGTCCAGGCAACCAGTTACCCAGTAGTTAACCAGTCAGTTGTTCTGCAGATCACAGTACAGAGCTGCGACTTTGAGGTTATTAACAGTAGATGATGACGTGACTCAGTTTGGTCGGCCTGATTGCGGCTGAGTTCCGGCACAGTCAGCTGTTGTCCAGTAGTGGAGGAACCAGCACGAGCCCGAGTTGGGCCATGTGACTTGGTCAATCATATTTATGTAGCGTTCACTGTGTCAGTCAGTGTCTAAATCTGCTGATGACATGCCATATTGTCAACGTGAGTGTTGAGACACTTTCCTACTTTCTTCATCAGTGCAGAGGTTTTATTTACTGAAATGACTGAATTTAAACACCAAGCAGACTGTAGCGGGAAAAATGCACCAGAGTTCGGAGCAGACGTCAGTGACGACAGACCAACATGGACATGGATCACATTCACTCAAACGCCCACTTTACTTTACAGTAACTTCACAACATGGTTTGATGTTTGTGGATGAGGAACACAACCGAAAGGGGATCCTACACAAACAACAGACCTTCAACTCTATTAATATCATAACCGCAATCAAATTTCCAATAATAGTTGAAGCATCAGTCACATGTGGGTTCACAAATACCGCTGTCACACTGTCGTCTTTGTAGACTGACTCGTCATAGAAAAGGTTGTATGGTCCTCAGTCCTTCAGAAACATCTCCTTCCTGTCTGAAGCAGCTCGACTCATACGAGCTCCGATGAGTCGGTTCCTTTAGTCTGAGGCGAAACACGTCAGCCGAGCTCATCTGAAACAACTGGACCTTGTGATAAAGAGGGTCTAGGTCCACTTCCAGGTGAACTCAGGTGTGGTTTGTTTGTCCCAAAGACTGTGTTTGTTTATGTGCACGTATCTTTGTCTGAAGCAGAAGGCTGAATTTGAAAATAGATCAGAGGTCGTACATCACTGGTCTCATAGCTCTGACACACCTGAGCCAAGACCCACAGTTACTACCGTTTTTGAGTCTTTAAAAGTAAAGAATTCATGTTTAATTAAACATCATTTCTTTATTTTTATTTTAAAGGCTTTACAGGCTCCATCAGTGTCATTCGTACAGTTGGTTTTATTTATTTTCCGTTGTGTTAAACGTATTATGACCTCTCAGCTTTATATCGTGACCTTTTTAAGTTGGGAGCTACTGATTGAGACTAAACAGTTTTAGAGAGTGAATATTTTTTTGATGATGACCTCTGAGGACTCAGGTCTGTCCGAGTTGAACCGGTTTTCTCTGGTTTGTTTCCATGAACCAGATCCTGTGTGAGACTCAGCCAGAACAACCACAGTCCACCTTAAACAGGGACGTGGCGCCGACTTCATCACTGAGAACAAACAGCACTTTAGGAAATGAGGCGGCGTCTCTGATGAATCTGCCACCGCGTCCGGGCGGCTCATTGTGGCGGCGCTGGCCCGGCGTTATGGCCGCCATCATCAGATTAATAACCTCCACTCTGGACCGGTGCGGCGATTCAGCCACGGGTTAATTAAACATTTACATATAGATGCCCAGCTATCTATTGTAGCGGGGGATAATTTATACCATCAATATGCACTTTAATCAGGAGCTACAGGAGGGCGTGTGTTGGCGTGCTCCGTGCTAATTGGCACCACGCTGGCTGCTGTTTTGGAGCTCAGAGACAAACGGAGTTCACTCTCCACTCTCAGCGTTTCCTCTCTAATGTGCTGCTTCTTCTTTAACATCCTCCAGATCTGTGCTCTTATTCTGACGGGACTCTCTTCGTCTCCCACATGGCCCCTGAATGAACCACAACATGTTAACTTATACATTAAATGTCCTTAATTTGTTCATTAAATCCAGATGAATTCTTTATTAAGCAGCAGCAGAGGTAAGGGCTGAATATCAGGGGTTTTAAGGGATTCATTTATGGGCTGATACATGGAGCTTCTGGTAATTTAGAGATTTTTTTTTAGGCATTTTGTGGTTATTAATGTGAAAAGACACATTAAATGACCCCTGACTGATTTGATAATTAAGGCTATTCAGTAACTCTAATTAGTCTTTTAATTGTTTGCTTTAACTCTGAGAGAAATAAGAGGTTTAAACATTCAGAGTTATGGACATGTTTTTATATTATAAAGTTTATATTCAGTTTCAGGTACGAGGGTCGTTTTCAGACCTCACCTCACTGTTGTGTTTGTACTTATTTTATCTCAGGAAAAGTCCAACATTTTACACATCTTTTTATTATTGTGTGCTTTGTGTAATATTATACTGCTTTGTTGTTGCTGTGTGTAGCTCTGTTGGCCAAGTCAGATTCCGTAATTCATAATTGAGTAATTGATTAGTATTTTTTAAGCCAAGATAACAAACATTTCATATTTCCAACTTCTCATTTTCTCTTTAAATTTCTGTTTTATTATTTTGAGTTCTGGTCTGTTCTGAATATTTTACAAATGAAACAATCAATCAATCAATCAATCAATCAATCAATCAATCAAGTTGCAGTCCTAAATAAAATCATTAACAAGAAGAGGTAAAAACCCCAGTATATGGCGGGGCGTGTGCGACGTTCATGCGACGGGATCACAGTTCTCTGCAAACACCTGACACCACAGCTGAGAGTATCAGAGCAGAAACGAGTCACACTTCCTGATGATGTAATAAAAACTATACAGTTCTAATCATTTTGAGAGCGCAACGACCAATGAGAAAAGTCCTACACTCGGCGAACCAATGGTGGAACTTCATCACTCAGTCAGTCGTGGACATCTGTTTCTATAGGACTGACGGTCTGTGAACTTTCAGGCAGATCGTTTTGTTGTTTTAAACCAAACACGAATTAAAAAACGAAAAACAAGAACATCAAATTGGAAGAAACAGTCCAATTTAGGTGTTTGCAAATTCAATACATTCAATTCAAATTCATTTTTCCTTCTTGAATTGACAAAAATAAATATTTATCTCTCTGTGCTTGCATGATTTTACATGTTTATAGAATACCCACGATATCCTCTTGGCTTTTATTTTGAAATATTTACCTTTACTTCCGTGCCACCTGACTACTATGAAAAAAAAAAAAGAATTTCCAACGGCAGAATTGGATAATTTCTTCCTCTTTGATGTTATGATTGTTTTTTGTTTTTTTAAATTTTTGTTTGAAACGTAAACGAATCACTGATCTTCTGTTGTGGTGAAAAAACAAGCTCCACCTCAACAAACTACAACAGTAAAATGCTGCTTATGCATTAATGCATGAGCAATAATAATCTAATGCTATAATACAGAATAAAACAACAGTCTGTCACAGTCACAGGAGACATTTTTCTGCAGAGTTAAGGAGCTGAATACGTCCTCCACCTCTGCTGGAGTAAATTTACAGTTGAAGAAAAAATACCAACTCTACTGGAAAATGTTGAAATAACCTCGTCCCATTGGTTGATTTCAGGCTCTCGTTTAGTCAAAGTGCAGTAAACAGGACTCAGTGTTCAGGAGAACAGTAATACAGTAAAGAGCTCCTCTAACAATGAAGATGAATCAGATTTAAAGCCTCAGTGTTTGTCCCTCCACAGTCTGCTGCCTCCATCACTCCCAGGAGGCGGAGTCAGGAACCATCATGACAAACAAAACAATATACCCCCCCCCCCCCCCCCTCCTGCCGCTCCTCCACTGGGACCCCAAAACAAACACAAACACTTTCTACCATTAAACAGCCTCAACACCAACTTTCACATCACAACGCTCTTAATCTGAAGGAGACAAGGAGGAAGACATCACCCAGAAACAAACAAATAAATAAAATACATATATTAACGTGTGTAAATGGTTTTTAGAATGACAAGATGTAGGGATCTTTGTACGACGGAGTATTTGGGCCATGGATGAGAAAAAAAAAGAGGAAGATTTTTTTTCATCATGCACTTCGAGAAAAAAAAGAATAAAGTCGAACTGACTCATTTTCTGTCATCCTCCCAAGCACGCAGTGGATGTGATGAAGTAATCTACTATCACTTAGGGGTCGTTGTTCGTTCTGTAGGCCTCCATCCACACTACATAGCAACTAAAACCATCAATACGAATCGAACACGAATGTGCCACAGCGCGTTGGGACCTTTGTTGCGGTAATGCCTGCGTGTCAGACGCCGTGCCCGCCTGAGCTCCACACCTTCAGGATCAAACAACTTGATCAGTTGTCTTATTGTGTCTTGTGATACAACATATCCCCTCAGGTGTAACCAACGATATCCTTGCATTTGTCCATTACCCGCTATTTCAGTTTGCACGGATGCGGCCACCTCTCCGAAGCTTGTGCGGTTTTTCCTTCTGAACAGACGCAATTTTCAGCACAATCTCTACAAAGTCTTAATACTGACAACTGCACTGTGTTTATGAGCCAAAAGAGAAAGAATGTCTTTGTTGCTAAAGCTGATTATGAAGTAAAATTTCATCAGTTCATCTATTCAAGGAATTTTGTAGAGGCAGTCACACGCGCTGTTTGATGTTGTCTCAAAAGGTCAACTTTAATCTTGTCTCGTTTATCTCGACATTTCGACCTTATTCTTGAAAGGCAAAATTTAAATAAAATTCTTCCTCTTCTGACTCAGTTCGACTTTATTCTCAACATTTCGACTTTTTTTCTCGAAATGTGCATGATGAAAAAAAAAACCTCTTCTTCCAAAGTCCCCTAATATAAGATACAGGAAGCCACTGTAAATATCTGAGAACTGGACTGATGTGGTCTCCTGGTCCTACTGCAGATAAACACATGGACTAGTTTTCCTAAATCCTGCTGACATACGAGTCCTTCACTTCCTGATCTTGATTGTTCAGGTGACAGTCTTTTGTCTTAATGTGGTTGTTAACATTTAGGTCTTGGTCCAGGACTATAGCGAGATTTCTGGTTTGGTTTGTGTCTTAACTGTTAGTGTTCACTCATCATTCAATGCTTGCATGGGATTATAGTCAGCTGGTGATATCGTTATATATAAATCTGTGTGTCATCTGCATATTTATTGTAAAGTATTTAGTTGTTTCTGAAAAATTAAGCCAACACTGAAGAACCAAAACCTGCAGTTCCTCTAATGACCACTAGAGCTGCTTTGTGTTTTGTAACTAAATGTATTTAATTTGAAGAAAAGACTGAAGACTATTTCAAATGTGATATTTTCATTTCTTAAACACATTAAACTCAGTGAAACATCTACAGTCACAGAGTTCATGATATAAATGCAGAGCTAAGAGAAAATCACTCACTGACTTTTGAAGTTGTAATTATGAAATAATGAATCATAATTAGCTGATACTAACACATAATTGTCACTCATTAAATCAAAGTTTCTACCTTTCCTACTTCCTCATGTGTTTATTTATCTTAATGGTCTTCTGTATGATTCAGTGTCTGTGCTGCAGGAACAGTCACAGGCCAAGTTTGTTCCTCCAGTAAACAACCTCAATGAGACAAACTGCTTGAGAAGCTGCTTGCTGTTAATTTATGGAGCTCAACAGATATTTAATGTAGCATGTTATGGTACTTGGGCTTTTATTACTGGACTTAATTGCTTTTTTGTCCTTTGTTTTCTTTACAGAGCAGTCAGCAGACAGTCAGCAGGGCTGCAGCTCCCAGGATACAGATCACAGGAAACAGGAAAGTCCGGATTTAGTTTGTCACTGCTGGACCGAGGTGGAGGATCTCTTCGGTGTAGAGAAACACAGATTCAAGATTACTGCAGTTTAAAGCTTCAGTAGACCAGACATCGCACTATACCTCTAGACCACCATGCCCCCCCCCCCCAGTTTTTGCCAGTTCGGAGTCCAGCTGGACTCTCTAGCAGCTCGTAGGGTTCTTCTCTCAGTTAACTAGACCAGTATCGCCTCCACGGTCAGACCTGGAAAGAAATTCAGTCTTGGAGTGATCCACCACCAGCCGCACCAATGACACTGATGGCGCCTGTAAAGACTTCAAAAACTTTCTGGATATTTTGACGCTCCACCAACCGACCAGGATCTGAACCGGCAGTCCTCAGGTCCAGTCCACCTAAGCTCTGGTCTCATCTCTTTCTTTGTCTGAGGCCTTTTTACATGAAAACATGGTTTCTTCTTCTTCAGTAGAGGAAATTCTGGAGGGTCACTGTCACCTGAACGCTGCGTACAGCACTTTGACATCACACCTGTGGGTGGAGCCTGTGTGTTCATGAACGTGGGCAGTACCAACGGTTTAACAGGAGGGACTCACATACACTAACTAACATAAACTCAGATTACATCACACAAAGGGGTGTGGCTTCATTCTCTGCTAAGGACGCCATTACTCCACTATAAGTTTACATAGTAAACCATTGTTTACTGCTGTATTATTGTTTAAAATCTTATTTACAGAACCTTTAAGTAAAGAACTGTGGTAAAATCTACCCAAAAGAAAGTAGTCAGGGCATTTCCATGATTCATAGCAGAAAGTAAGAGAAGAAAAGACTGAAGGAAAGAGAGATAAAATGAAGGACAGATGTTTTGGGGGTTTGTTTACATTAAATGTGTGTTACTCATATCAATCAAACACAACTTGGGTAAACTACTGCCAGTTAAAGTTAACAAGATCCAACAAAATGTTTGTCTACATGTTTTTATGTTGTTGTTTCTGGAGCTGTGAAGTGTGAGGAGATATTTCAGGCGTCCGTGTTTCCGTAAATAAAACTCCCATTCATTTTTCCCATAGACAGTGACTGACAGTCGGGGCTCCTCCACAGTTAAACATGAAACTCTCACGGTTCAATCAGCAAAACAAAAGATGTTGGAAAATATCTTCCTCTTTGATAAAGAGTCAAAGCTACAACAAGCCTGTGGCCATGAAACAATGAGGTAGACACTCACTATGACTCCCGAGAAACATCCAATCACAGAGCTGCTCACAGCGGGCGGAAACTAAATATGATGATGTTCAGGGAACTGAAAACACAAATCTGCTGCTTAAAATTATTTACTTTAAAATTTTGGACGACAGCCTCGGTGAAACCAACAACCCCATTTAACTTCTACTGCAGGATTTTAACTTCTAATAGAATTATTGGAAGTTAAATGTGATTTTCTGTGTCTAATATCTACTTCTGATCTTCTGTTCTGTTTTTCATTTGCTTCATTTGATCTTTTTTTTCTTTATTTCTTCAGAGACGCTGCTGCTTTCATCCAGACTGAAGGCAGAACGAAGGGGGGTGGGAATGGGGGTGGGAGAGGGGGCTGTATGTGTGTGTCTCTCTGTGGTGTTGTTTGTCACACTCAGCTTTAATTAAGATTAATTGTGTACCTGTGAAGAGTCCTCCGGCTGTGTTTAGCCTGAACGCCGCTGGCTAAATGCTGTCGCACAGCGTCGGCTCCACTCGTCAATATGGCGGTGGGTCGGGGGTCACCGTGGGTCCTGGTAACCCCCTTCCCCTTCGGGTTCAGGTATCAGTAACTATTTTGATAATTGATTAATCATTTCAATCATTCTTCCAAATGCTAAACCATTGATTTTGTTTGTCATATATGATTATGAAACCACATATTTGAATTCATCTCCCTGGCCTGACTCAGGACTTGCTGCAGAACTCCATTCAGAATCCTCTGTTTCTAAGTTTCCTTCAGTATCACAGTGATGCAGAGATAGTTATCTGAACATCATGATACACAGCTGCTTTAATTACATGGAAACATTTATATTTATAGTTCACAATGTGAACAACAACTCACTGAATGCATACGAACACTTTACTTCCTGTTTACATGCCAAAGGATTCTGGTTCCAAAAGTATAAAGCAAGACAAAAGATAATAAGAGTAAAATAATCAGTATAATAAATATAATATTAATAACTATATAACCATAATAACTAATAAAGAAACTGATAAAACAGCTAATAAATATAATTACATTTTTCTTATTAATATGAACTTTTCTTCATGTTGCACTAATTTATGTTTTTTAAACATTACTAAGGCTAAAATTAAAGGTTGTTTGTTCAAGAAAAAATGCACAAAAATATGACAAAGAAAAATTAAAAAAATATTAAAACATTTTATTATGGCTGAGTGGCCAGCATCATATATTTTATTTTATTTTTTGAACAAAATTTTTTCTTTTACTTTACAAGAAATTTCTTGGGTTTCTTTCCAGTGACTGAGCTGTCACTGCAGCTCATTTCCCATTGAGAATAAACGGGCAGGCGATGGAACATTTCCCATGAGTCCGTCTGTCTGTCACGGATGGAGCGGCGACTCTAAGCAGACCCGTCCCATCTTAATCTGTTCTGCATGCTAAGCAGAGCGCCACCCCCCCCACCCCACCCCTCCTCTTCCCTCAGATTGTTATAAATGCTGTTTATGGTCTTGCTATGACAACTGTGAAGGGCACGGCGCAGGATTTATCACAGGATTATCTCCTCAACCAATGAATAGACGGGACGGGTTGTAAATGACCCTGCAGGGTAATAAAAGGAGACGCTGCTCCGCCAGGACAATAAGAGGAGGAGGTGTTATTATTATTATTATTAATAATAATACCACAGATAGACAGATAGATAGACTCCCTTTAATTCAGTCCTGTTTGTTTTTATTTTTTCTTTACATTTTAGATTTTATTGATTTTAAAGCAAAAGGTTGAAACAAGGCAGCGAGGAAACACTATTACAGGACATGGAATAGAAATTAAAAAACATAAGTTCAAAAGATAAAAAAGCTGAAGACAGAGATTCGGTCTGTATTAACTGAGACGTGTTGTGTTTACAGGAGACTCTAGCTATGATTGTCAAGATTTATCTACACTAGGTCCAAAAGGTGTCAAGAGGAATTCCCATTTACAAAACCATGTTTTAATTGACTGCACAGACTCGTGGGATGTTATCTGTACCATCACATTTACCCCTTTCAAATCTGAAGCTTTTGAAATGTTGTAATGCCTGGAAACTGTTCTGGAGGCTCTGATCAAACCAAATATCACAACAGAAAAATTCAAGATCGCTCCCAACTGACATAAACATAAATCAGGAGTCAGGGGGATTACTGAATCACCCAGGACCTCCAAAGATTTGACCCAGAATGAGTAATTTACTATGTTACCACAGACAGTGAAGCTTCCATTTCCACTCCGCACAAATAATCTTTTCATCTGTTTCGTTCTGTGGAGTCTTGTTGGAGAAATATCATAGTGTTTTAATAATGTGTTCAAAATCACAAATTCACTAAAAGTTGATATAAATGTTTTTCAGACAAACAGCAAAAATCTGTCCATGTTCAAGGGGTACCAGGCTGTAAACATGTTTATTTCTGCTGTAAAGTTGGACATTTTAACATGGGAGTCTATGGGACTGACTCACTGTTGGAGCCAGACTCTAGTGGTCGTTAGAGGAACTGCAGGGCTTAGCACTTTGGCCTATGAAAACAACTGTACAATGTCTGTGTGATAAACTGACAAATATCAGTTTAAGAACAGTGATAAATCCAAACATATTGAAGTCCACAAGTGTGAAAGAAAAGAGTAAAATACTTTGGTGTCACCAATGGGGATTCAAAAGGTCGGATGTATTTGCTACATATCAGCCTCAGACTAGTTTAGCGAGTAGCTTCGTTAGCAGTAAACTGATCACACAAACCATTAATTAACAAACACAGCTGTAATAAGAAAAGTAGCTACAGGTAATCCTCTATTGAGAGTGTTTGATGAGCAGATGATCGATCAGTCACAGATCCGACTAAAGTGAATAACGCTCCGTCAGCGTCAGAGCTTCAGTGTTAATCACAGTGTGGAGCTGAAACCCTCTCACACTGGAAAATAGGTCAGGAAAACACAGCGCTGTCTTCTGCCAAATGTCGAACATTTTAATGAGCCAAGAAAAGAGTCCCGTGTTTGACTTGGTATCCCGAGCATATGGCGGCTGGAAGGCGTGGCCCCGCAGTCCCCCAATACTAACGTCCCCCGGCCCACGAGACCCCCGGGGTGTCAGTTTTTAGAGTTCTGCCACTACAAAGACAGCAGGACTGCCAGTCACATGTGAACCATACTGTTAAACTGGGTTCAAGTCCACACATGCAAACACCAAAACCTGCCAACCCAGAGGACACGGAGAGACTTCAGATCTCTGAGAAACACTGGAACATCAGGAGATCCCACCACCACCTCCTCCAGAGAGGAGGCCAAGACATCACTGCTGGCAGCGCTATCTGTGATTTCATCCACATCTACTCCTACAACTCTTTTCCTTTCCCTCTCACTGTACATCCTCAATCATAGAACCTCCTCAAACTACACAGAACCTCTTCAAGAACCCAACCAGATGCACCCGAGAGCCTCCTCAAAGACATCCAGAACCTCCCTCAAACAAGCCTTATATCCTCCTCAGAGACATCGGTGACCCCCTCAGCCACTCATGGACCCTCCTCAAACATAGTACCATCTCTAACACTCCTAAACCATCAGAACCCCTACGATCTAATTGTAGATGTCAAGAACCTCTCCAAACATCGAACCTAAACAAAGACACTTAGAACCTCCAAGGCCACCAAAACCAACTTGTAGACCCACACCCAGACCCTCACCAGAACTCCCTAGAACCTGTGCAGACACCCAGAACCTTCTCAAGCACATCTAGAACCTTGTCAAAAACATACAAACTGCCTCAAGCATCCACAAATGTACTTGAAGACTAAGACCTACCTGTTTCAAATATCTCGTTTCAAAACTCAAGGACCACTCTTCATAAGACAAGAATGTCTTCAAGCACCCGTTGAACCTTGGAAAACAGAAGCTCTTTCAAAGACGTATACAATCTCTTTAAAACTCTGAATTCCTACTAAAAAAAACAAACTCTTCAAATAACCATATAACCTCCTCAAAAACATCTAGAACCCCCACAGATATCTATAGAACCTCTTTGTAGATGATTAAAACCTTGTCAGACACCCATAAAAAGACAATCACCCATCAAAGACATGGAAAATGTCCTCAAGCACACCTAGAACAACCACAGAAGCTCTCAAAAGAGACACTGAACCTTCTCATCCACCCACAGAACCTCTTCAAAGACGTCAAAGATCCACAGAACCCCCTAAAACACGACCTAGAACCCTGATTCAGAAATCTAAAACACATTCAAACATTATCGAAGCCTCTCCAAAGACAATGTGTGCTTATTAAAACACCCACAGAACCTCCTCCAGGACTCCATGGACATATTTGTAGACATCTAAACCGGCTTAGAACCAGAAGATCTCCAAAACAACTCAGTCAAGGATATCTAAGAAGAACCCCATGACCCTGGTCAAGGACCCAAAGCAACTTCTAACAGTCTCCTACTCCCCAAAATAACTGTACAACCTTTACGAGGACAAATCCACTTGGTATGTACAGTACACGTTCTTGGTGTCACCTCAACAGAAAGGTCACAGGTTTGATTCCCTCCTGTGTCCTTCAGCGACTCTATAGCTTCAGTTTTCAGAGAGGATACTTCTTCTGATTCACTGTCAGAGCATCAACAAAACACAACAAAACTGTGAGATGTAAAAGGCATATTAAACAGACAGACTGTAAACTAGCAGCCGTGGTGAGACACAATGCAGCCGGTTCCCTGGAGACTACAGCCTAATCCCGGCAAACGCTTAAACCCCCCATTAAATATTTAATGAGCACAAAGAGGGAACCAACTGTGTAACGTGAATAAGACAGAGACAGTGGAGCTCGTCGTTCGCAGACAGCAGCAGTGTCCGTGTTTAAAGAAGGTGCTGCTGATGGGGGGGGATCCCACGAGACCGAAACAACCAGCCAAATATTCAGAGTCTGACAGCAGGCAGGCAGGGGGAGCTGCAGGAGGAACATTAGGAAGTGGAATTATGTTAAGAAGTGGTGGGCATGATGTCAGTTTACCAACTCACATTTACCCAAAAGCATTTTTAGTCTGTTTTTGTTCATTCGTCCTCACAGAGCCGCTGATACAACAAACACACATGCTCCCAACGAAGTCCAGAGGTGGAGAGTAACTGAGTACATTTACTCAACTACTGCACTTCTACTATGTTCATCAGGAGGTTTCTGAAGACATTCAACCGCTCGACAAACACTTATTTTATCACTAATTTGATGTTCGCACAAGGTTTTCTGGAGAGCTCTGAGTATGTAAAACTTTATTTATCGAGCAGCTTTTGAAACCGCGGTCTGAAGGTGCTGTACAGTGAAAACATTAAGAAATCATAAAAACATGAGATAATATAAAACCAATAAAAGAAAAATAATAAAACCAATAAAAGTTATAAAGAGGAGAATCAGTTTTTTAGCAGCTATTTAAAACTGTCAGCTGAGAGTTTTAATGACTAGAGGAAGATGATTCCAGAGGGAGGGGGCCACGACTGCGAAGGTATGGTCTCCTTTGGTTTTTAGCCTCGACCTCAAGGGGGCGCTGGTCAGTCGACCCCAGTGGTGTCCAGTGGACACAGTAACTCAGAAATACAAGATGAGTCCAGCCCGTGTCATGTTTTAGAGGTGATTAAAAGAATTTTAAAATGAATGCGGCGCTCTGAGGGTCAGTGAAGATTTATCTGCATTTTGAACCAACTGGAGTCGAGACACAAAAGAACGATTTAAGGTCGTGAACGTTGAGTAATGATGACGGGAGGAAACAAAGACATGGATGATCTTAAAAGGATAGTGAAGATTTAATTTTAGCAATGTCTCTCAACCGGATGAAACAGGATTACACCGATTTATTTATGTGACATTCAAAATTCAAATGTTGGTCAAAGAAAACACCATTTACTGCTGTGACAGAAATCTTCTCGTTACATGTTATATATTTTTATCTTACTCTGCCTTTTCGTGTTTTCAGGTTCGTGAGGAAAAAGAAGACTGAGGTAACGACACCACGGAAAGACGCTGGAAGCGTCCTTCACTAATTACCTTCCTGCTCAAATGTTTGCATTCAACAGAATTTCTGTCTAGAGGCAGGAAGTTGTCAAAAACAGAGAAATAAAACCTTACAGAAATACTGGTCCACTGCTTTTTACTAGAACATATAGAGACATCTACTGTGAGCTTCTTTGTTCTGGTCTTTGAAGAAGCAGACTACGTTTAGGTTTTTTTTTAGAAACAACAGCTGTGTGACAATTACAGATGACGGAAAACAACATCCTTATAAGATCTTGACATTTTCTTTAATCAGAAGAAAACAGCTCCGGCTGAAACGACATGAAAGCGACAGATCTGCTCTGGCTGAGGTGAAGCAGCAGCGGAGGTTTACATGTTTTCATGTCATGGCACTTACCTCTGTATCGTCTGGTTTAAATCCTCCGCAGCCTCACATGGTCCATCTTACTTTGAAGTGTTGGGAGGCGACGCGTGCTTCCCCGTGTCACACGCTGCATGCTTTATAGCCGACAGTAAAACATTTTAGTGCTGCAGAAATTGGGCTGTTATTAAAATAGCGGGCCCGTATCTGTCACAGGGAGACGTACAGTTATCTTTTTGTGACGCCGAGACATATTTTATCATAATCTGCCGAGGCCGAGCGGAGCCTTGTACACATCATTGGCTTTTCCTGCTCGGTTAGATTGTGAAGGTCAGAGTTCCTGCAGCCTTTTATGGCTGTTTAACTTTTAAGAATGATAGTGAGGCGGCAGCCGAGCCGATTTATTTTCACCCCCGTCAGTCAGTCGGCCGCTAACTGAAGTGCGACTGGGTGTCGCTTCCCCCACAGTCCGTCATGTTTAAGACCAAGAAGAATAAAAAAACAATATTTTAGAAGCTCTCGCATCAATCAATCAACAAAATGTCACTCAGGTTCACGATGGACGATCTGATCACGGCGACCAGATTTAACACCGACTCCGACATCAGCAACAGAAACAGAGAATGAGGTAAACGAGAACAAATAAACTGTGAATTCAGCTGCAGTAAAACAGCAACAGCACTGTGTGATTTTAAAGAGAAATATTTTGATGCTGTGCAGAATGACTTCCTTTAGTTTCGGTGGATACGCAGCGAACACCTCACGGTCACAGTGTACAGAAGTTTGTTTCTGGATGTTTGTGTCTGTTAGTGAAATAATTCATCTGCTTTCAGGCTCCAATTAAAGCAGAAAGTGCAGAAACACATGGACTGTTTCCTGAGTGAAGACTCTTCAAACAGCTGAATGAAGCGGCTGCTTAATGAGTCTGAGTTGTACTGATCAGGGTCGTCAGTGAGTGATGTCGTGATCACAGGTGTGTTTTCACTTCTACCTGCAGAACGAATGAAACATCAAAAACTGCCAAAATATAAAAATATTTATCTTTAAATGCATAAAGTTTTATCAAAGGTCAGATATGATAAATAAATGTACGTGTCACTTCAACCCGCCGCATTTAGTACTTTTAATCAGTGTAAAAACATATATTTATGTTATATATGGTTTATAAATAGGGATGGGGAGTGATAAGATTTTATTGGTATCAATGCCATTATCGATCCTTTAATGATTCCTGATCAATTCTCTGTGTAGGAAAAAAGCAGGTCTGTCTGTTTTTATCTAAAATGGATGAAAGAGAGAAAAATTGTACAGCATGTTTTGATTTTGTTTTCTTGGTGAGAGATAAACTGTGCGGAGCCCGTCCTGTAGTATAACGTTATTATAGTGTAACTGCTCAGGAAGCAGCAGCACTCGTGTAAAGAGTCAAATACATGTGTTTCCTTAAGCCCATGTCGCGTAAAGGAAGATGTTGCAACATATTACTGGTGTTTCCACCCTTACCTGAAATGACCATTGAGCAGACGATAGAAACAGCGCCGTCGTCGTCTTTCTTCGTGAAATGAGGAAAACGCTTTGGACAGTTTCTTCCTCGCCACGTGACTCCTCCCCTCTGTTGTTGTGTGTCGCACAACTGTCAGAAAAACATGTCAGCATCAGTAAAAGAACCTGATCATCTTGAAAACATAAGACTCTGATGGTTCAGACGAGGCAATACAGCAGCTGTTGAATGGAAAGGAGCTGAGGCCGGGAGCACACGAGCTGCGTGGCGTGTGCGTGGCGGGTTATTGCGACACACTGCGTCTCACACCTCGTGGCTGCGTTGCATCGTCTATTTTTCACGTGTGACTCCACTCTCAGCAAAAACAGACAGAGAGAAGACCTGCTGATGTCATAGTGACATCATACCACCAACATCAAATAAAACTGACACCTTCCGCTCTGATTTCAATGTCTAGGCCGAATCTGAATACGACACACACATGAAAAAATATAAATATATTTTTTAACCATTTCAGCAGCTGCATGTGGAGACAGAGACATTTTATAGACGTATTGTGTCAAAAATAAATCTGTAATTATTTAAAAATGATAAGAAATCCAATATTGAAAGAATCTGCAGCAGCAGAGACGCACACGCCACGCGTCACGTGCAGTCGGTGTGTTCCTGCCGTAAAGTTCGTCACAAGGTGGTTTTTTGAAAAGGTCTGAAAAGTCGGTAATTTAGTGACAAAGTTGGCGCTAAGTTTACAAATGTGTCTGATGATGTCAGAGAAACTGTTCTCACCAGTTGATGTAAAACAGCAACGGCTAATGGGGGAACTCCAACACTCAGTCACTGTCGGACATTTATGTTTCTAGGGCTGGCCAAAAAATGTACTGACCCTGTAGAGCTCTCTATAGACTATAATTTATAGTTTAGCTTCTCTGCAGTGCAAACACACAGGTCCTGTTCTGTAAGACAAGATATGAGACGTCTCAAACTGGACGGTGCATGAACAATGTGAACACACACTGAGCTGTGGCCTCCACAGACACAGATACGAGTGTTTCGACCTGAAAGACAAAGAGGGGACATTTTCATTGTCTAATAACACTCGACAGCTTTTACACTCATGCTTGAAATTTGTTTGGAAGCCCTTGAGGGTAAAAAGCTGCCAGGAAGAAAAGACCTGTGGTTGCAAACAGTCTCACCCTCCCAAAAAGCCAAGAAGAAGAATTACCCAGGCATGGAGAACATGGAGCGTGTGTGGTCCCTTCAGTCGCCAGGCGATGTGGTGGGGAAGCTGTCAGCCGGCTGGATGGCGGCTGAATCCCGGTGAGCGGAGCAGGAGGAGGAGGAGGGCGAGGCATTCTTCAGCGCTGACACTCTCATTGAGACTCGGGGCAGCCGTGAAATAAAAGCTGCGAGGAGACTGAAAGAGAGAAAAGACGGCTCCGGTAGTTTATTTTGTCGAAACAAAACGTGAGTTCCACTTGTGGAAAAATGTGATTGAACTGCGCTTTGTGTGGAGCTGAATGAGCGTGAGCAAATACGGCTGGAGGAGCACTGTTAGTTTTACCGATTTAAACTGTGGAGAGTGAGGAAAAACCAAACTTCACTGCAGACCAGACGAGAGCAGAGGCCAGTGAGATCATCTCCCAACAATCAACATGTTCTTACTGACTTACAAAATGATGAGAAAAGGTTTTAATGGAACAGGAGAAGACAAGGATTTACTGTTTGTAATATAATGTTTTACTTCAACTTTTGTCTAAATTTTACTTATAACTGGAAGACAAACCTTTTTGGAAGTTTATCCGTCTTACCACGAGTCACATAAAGATGGTTTTTATCTTCCTGCCTCTGAATTTAGCTGCTAAACATGAAGGTCACCTGAACCAACCTGTTCAAAGGAGAAATATAACTGTTAGCTCCTCGAACTCAAAACAAGCTAGTTAATTATCGATTAACTGTTTGCTCTATAAACATTAGAAATCTTAAGCTGCTACACTGAACTGTTGATCCAGCTAAACCAAACCAGACTTTATCTGAAACAAATCTGTTAGCTAACCTGAGCTAAACTGTTTTAGCTGTTGACTGCCGTTTTATCTAACTGCATCCTTTATGTTTGAGCCTCTAAAATAAAACTTTAGATAATCTGTTTGATAAAGTGTTGAGGTAAGCTAATGAGACACATTCATTTATATTTCTATTTTATATCCACAGTTAAAGTAACAGTTTTCTCCAGACTCAGAGTTCAGTTCACCCTCCAACTACTGATGTCCATGTTGTATATTGTTAACTAACCAGCAGTGTGTCCGGCATCAGCTGCAGGACGGAGCTCAAACTTGACGACAGGAGTTCAGGACTGTAGAGATGCTGCGTGGAGTCTATTTATCTTTTAGTTTAACTTTTATAACAGATTAACACAGTTTTGTTCCGTTTCAGTTGGACTTTGGAATAAATTATTTTGTATACAATGACTCACAGCTCTGTGTTATTATCTGCCCTTTCATCCTGCTGCTCCGCTGCCACAGTGATACTTTCCCTGAGCTCAGACTTTGTCATGCAAATGCTTCCTCATAAAAACTCCTTTAGAGACCTGATTAGGGGTTTACATGGGCACAGAAAGCAGGTTTCCCCAGCAGAAATCCCACTGAGTTAAGAGGTTTACTCTTAAACCTGGAGAGAGGAAGGGAAGCAGGAAGAAGAACGAATGTGATGGACATCGATCAAGAATCACCTCCAGGAGTCACGGTGAAAGTTAAAGAAACCTCATCACAATATCAAACTTCTCTCACTCACAGCAAGAGGAAGTGGAGACTAATGTCACAACCTCACTACAAACAGAACCATAAACTCAAGAAAGGTTTAATTAAATGCTGAGGATAGTGCGCTGCAGTAAAGCTTAAATATGTAAGAAATATACAATAATATGAAAGGTGAAATGAACCCAAATAACAATAATAAGTGTTTCCTCTGAAAATGTAACCTGAGCAGATTCTCTATCTATTATACAGTTAAACTCTTACACACTTTAAAGGATGATTCCACGTTTTCTTAAACAGAACATTTAAACTTGATTACAGTGTAAATAAAGGATTCAGTATTCCTCCTGGAGAGGGTTTGAACAAACAGTATTTCGACTGTCATGTTGGGAAATACAGATTCTTGATTTACAGGTTTGTAATTTCCCAGGTTGTTCTTCATCCAGAGTTCAGTTAGTTGTGTTGAGTTTGGAAGCAGTTGTTGATTTCAAGAAGATTTTCCCTGAAAGACCAATCGACCAGCGGCAGACAGGGAGGTGAACAGCTGCTGACGTTTCCATAACTACCACAACTGGGGGGTAGATGTACACAGATACGTCCCCCACATGTGGACCGCAAAACACGACGGCGACTAACGTCGACCAGAAGAAAGAGAAAAAAAGTCAAAATGACGTGTGCAACAAGAACAGGACCAGGATTAAACAAAGCTCTGGGCCACAGTGGTGAAGAGCTGAATGCCAACATCCTCTCACTGATACAGACTGTACTCCAAGAGTGAGACTACAGACACTCATCATCACTGACATCGCTCGTCACACAGCGACGGTGATCGTTACCGGGAAGAACACGACAGACTGTTTTTGTTCAGTTGTAGACTTCTTGAGGTCAAAGTCAGAAATCAGACAGTGAATGCAGCGCTCTGAGTCGTTTCAACATTCACTGCGTCAGTTTAACCTGTAAACACCAGCAGTAAACACAGGGAACAGCTGAGGCTGATGGGAATGTGAAAGTTCTCCAGTTAATTTGGTCATAAACCAAAGTATTGGACTCATAAAACGTGACCTGATGATGAGGATGATCCCAGTTATTACAGTTCATCCTCAGGAGAACGTGAACGTCTGAACCACATGTGATCACAGGAAGAAGGACGGCTCTGGTTTCATGTGTCACTCTGAGAACGAATTTCCCACTTTGAGACATGAAATACCGTTTTTTTTCCTGTTTGCCAGAAGTGGTCAGTGAACACATCACTGAAGCAGAAAATACCTCATTCATCAGCGTCAGAGCAGGTTGGAGATGTTCAAGTGTTTAAACGGCTCTTGTTTCAATTACAACTTAAAAAAGACGGTGTAATTAAAAAACTACAAACACCATTTGAATGCAAACGGAGACAATTAAAAGAGCCTGACGAGTGCATTAAGAGGAATCAGTTGTGAATTAGCAGTTAAGAGGAACACAAAGGGCTGAGTTCTCTCTCCTCCCTCCTTCTTTTCTCTCGCTTCTCTGCCTTTTCAGCCTTCGGCAGCACAAACCACCGGAGGAGTCCTTTCACTTGTTCTTTTCTCCCTCCCCTCGTCGTGTCTTTCAGCCTCAGCAGAAAGAAAAGAGGCTGAATTGAGGCTAATCTTCTCCTTGTCGGTGTGAGTGTGTGCGGCCTGATGAAAAGGCTCCAGGTGCAGGACGGCGGGTTGTAAAAAAAAAGGACAAAAACAAAGTGAAGAAAGCAAAAGGAAAAGGCTTTGATGGTGTGTCTGCTCCTGGTCGCCCTCCCCCAACCCGCCGTCACCCCCCACACACCCCTAACCCACCGGCCCCTGAACTCCAGGTGTGGGAGGCGTCACGGAGCCACGTCCAATCATCCGGCAGCGTGGTGAAGAGGGTGTGGCCTCTGGTTTAAGACTCAAGGCTGAGACACAGACAAAAAATAAAAACTAATGTTTTCAAGCTCTGGATCAGTTCACGATTTTAACACCATGACTGAGGCGTCAGCAGGTCGACTGTGGATCATTTGCATCTGCATAAATTATCTACATCATTTGATTCAGTGCAGATTTGTTAGAGATTTGAACCACTGAAGAACAGGACAGACCTAAATCTGCAGTTTTGCCATTTAGCTAATGGAAAACTACGAATCCTCAGTGGATCAGCCTCCACGTGTCTCTTTGTTGTTGTCTGTACAGATGAGGATCAGTTCTCCACCAACTTCTGTCATAAAAACCTGATCAACAACCTGCTGATCACCTCAGACCTGCAGCTTGAAGAGGACTTCTCCTCACCTGACAGCAGCTGGGCGGAGCTACAGGTTGATTGATGGCTCACCTGCGAGGGAACTCTGACTCGTTGACCCTCTCACAAACAAACATCAAAGCTGGATCACACTTCAAAGTCGCCGCTGTCACTCATGAAACTGACTGATGAGTCTCAGTCTGATTTTTAAAAATGTTTCACTCTGAATTTGAATCTTGAGTCTTGAGTTTGAGGTGATTGACTTTCTGAACGTTCTGCCACAGAGACGATCAATCACTGACAGAGAGGCTGAAAGTCAAACAGACGCATTTCACTTGAACCTCTACGACGACATTTATATTAATTACACATGAATCAAAAGGTGAAGGTAACAAAATGTCTGAGCTGCAAAACTCACCTGTTAACTAACCCAAACCAAACCAAACCATCACTAACCTGAAGCAGACTAGTTAACCAGCCTGAACCAAACTGGACCAGTTAAATAAAACCACTTCCTGCTGCTGAACTGGAATGTCAGATAAATGGAACAGAGCTGATCAGTCTCACACAGACATGTTGTTTCGTAAAAAAGTAAAAGGTATAAAAGGTCAGTGAAAAATAAAAACCCGACCAGATCTAAACTGGATCCGCAATGGATCATTTCTTCTGAGGTCCGATTCAAGTGAACCGAACGACAGTGGAAGAAGCTGCTGAGAAACAAACAGCAACAGGAACAAAATTCCCAACAGGAAAATACCTGAATCAGGAAGTGGCTGAAAGTGGAGAAATTCAGGGAGAAAAGACGTGAGACACAAAATGGAGAAAAGCACTGAGGGGGTTGTGTTTTATTTTGAAAACTCCGGGGTTGTGTTTTATTTTGAAAATTCTGGAATTGTGTTTTATTTAGAAAACTCTGAGGTTGTGTTTTATTTTGAAAACCTTGGGCAGGTGTTTTATTATGAAAACTCTGAGGTTGTGTTGTAGTCTGGACAGAAAGTGAGACCTTTGTAATCGATGAGGTCACAGCCACGCTCTCTCCTGATTGGCTGTCATCAGCCTGGACTACCAGTGGTGAATACAACATGATGATGAATGACAGTGTTTCTGACCTTGTTGTCTTTGCAGCTGTTGTTCACTTACATTCTCTGTTTTAATGCTACAACTGCAGAGGAGACAATCTACTTCCTGTTTACAGCGGCTCACACATGCTCAGTGCAGGTGATGGTCATGTGATGTGTGTTTTCAGGTGTGTTAGTCTGGACGGAGCAGTGTGTTCTTCACAGGTTTGTATATTTCACAGTTACAGCTCTATTTTTCCCACAATCAGATAAGAGGATGGATCAGTTTCATCTACTTAGTTAGCTTAGCACAAAGACTGGAAGCAGATAGAAACTGCTAGCCTACTAACTCCTGACTTCCATGTGTCCTCTGTCTCGTGTCTTGAACTTGCACTGAAGCAGAAATGTCTAAATGAGTCGTCGTAGTTTCGGGAGTTGTGGTTCTTCAGCCTCGGAGCTCGGCGAGGTTCAGCTCCGTCTGAGAGTCTCTGCTGAGCCTCGTCTGTTGGTTTCCCTTCGGCGCCGTCAGGCAGATCACCAAGAACACAATCTGTCACCGAGCCGACCGGCTGCCAGCGTCTGAATAAATCATCTGTCTCAGCTAGAGGTGAATCTGTTTGATTTCATGTGTGACCCAAATAACAAGACGGCTTCCCCCTGTGAGAGCGGCGTGCTGCAGATAAACCTGGGTTCTGTGGGTGTGAACGGGTCCACACACCTTCTCTGACCTGGTTTAATCAGTTACACACATTCAGCTTCAAACCAAATATTGTAAAAAGGTTTTTATTCTGCTGCAAAATATGAAATAATGTGTTTATTATCGTTTCCTCAGGAATTTATATTTATACTTTTATTATAGTCTCCATGAGACTGAAGGTCAGAGTTTGGATCTCTGCGTAACGTGAACGTCTCCTGTTATTCATGCAAAATGTCATATGGAATAATGCACCAATAATAATAACACTAATAGTAAATACAGGTTTTATCTTCCTGGAATCTGCTTCAGACAGATTTTCTATTCAGATTTCACTAAAACAAAGTGATGAATCTCTCTGATGTCACTTTAATTATCTTGATTTTCTTTTTGTTAATGTGAATTTGTGACAACATTGATTTAGTTTTCATTATAAGTTATTATTGTTTGTTGTTTTACATGTGGAGTTATTTTAAATATTTTCTTCTTCTTTAGTTTTTTCTGCTTTATTGATACAGTGTGATTTAAATAATTGTTTTATCTGAAGATTGGTGACCGCTGTGTGGAAGCTGATATGGATCCAAAGAAAGAAAGAAAGAAAGAAATTTGAGTTTGTAATAAAGAACTGATAAAGTAGATCCATAGAAACTAGAAGAGCAGAGTTGGATGAACTCTCTGTAATTATTGAGTTTCAAACGACTTTCTGTTCTTCAGTTAATTAAAGTTTAATGAAACACGATGTTTGTAGTTTTATAATAATCCACGGAAACACACAGGAACATGGTGTTAACGTGTCTTGTTGTGTTTCTTCTGTTTATTTGTTTGTTTGTTATGATGCTCGTCAGCCGTGGTGGTCGCAGCGACAGGCTCCTCCCCCACATGTCTGGCAATTAGTCGTGGGAGGTGGAGGGTGAGGATGGGGGGTGCTGGGGTGGCGGAGCTGCTGCCTGGGAACGGGGGGGGGGAGGGGGGGTGGGGAGAGTGGAGGGGGGGTGTGGGGATTTTATTGCCAATGAATTAGTGTCGTTTTCTTTTCACACACCCACTAACTAACCTCCCTCTCCCTCCCCCTCGCTGCCCTCTAAATGGTTTGTGGCAGGCGGCTCCGCCCTCCAATAACGCACCTGTGCATGATGATGATGAGGAGGAGGAGGAGGAGGAGGAGGAGGAGAGGGAGGGGTGGGCTGGGCTGGGCTGTCGCTCCCTGCAGCCGTCAGGTGGCTTCAACACGTCCGTAAACTGTGAGTGAACTAATGAACTCAGAGAGAAAAACTGATGAGACTGTTTCATCCAGTCTGATCAATCAGTCAGTAAATAAACACTGAAGTCTGATCAATCAGTCAGTAAATAAACACTGAAGTCTGATCAATCAGTCAGTAAATAAACACTGAGGTCTGATCAATCAGTCAGTAAATAAACACTGAGGTCCTGGTGACAGTGAGGAAACAGTTGATGGAGTTTGGAAGAAGTGGAGATTTAAACTCGGAGATTAAAACGGTTCTGACTGAGTGAAGAATCAAACACATCGATAAATAAAAAGAAAGAAAGAAAAACTCCAACACTGAGGCCTGTTTGAACTCTGACACCAGGTGAGGACAGGAAGCAGGTGAGGCTGGAACCGGCTACAGATCAGCTGTTTTGTCCCAGACTGGTTTAGTGGAGTCACTTTATGTTCTCCGTCCCACAGAGGAACTCTCCTCAGGACAGGGTTGGACACCATGAATCGTCCAGACATCTGCCATATGTAAAAATGGCTGCTCTCAAGTTCCTCCACACTCTGGCAGAAACTGTTGGGATTAGTTTCTAATTCAGAAGTCGAGACGCTCCTGACTCGTCTCCTCCGTCAGTGAATCTGCTCTGAGCGCCTCTCGACTGTCTCATATCACTCCCCTTCACTGGCTGCTCTACCTGAAGCTCTACCTGAAGCTCTCAGGTGTGCTGATCCTGTGGAGTCATTTAAAAAACGCCTGAAGACTCACCTGTTTAATCAGGTGTTCAGATAAACTGTGTATTTCACTGTGAGCTGTGTGATTCTGCTGACGGACTTTAACTGTTTATGTCTCTGTGTCACTTCAATGTGTCAGTACAGTGTTTTCTTCTGTTATTGTTCTTATTATTGTTATTTATCACTGATCTAAACTGTCTGAAAATTAAACATAAATAAATGATCATTATTATTTGAAAAACAGACCAAACATACACCTAAGTATGTACAGAAGGCTGTCCACATACTTTTGGCCGTACACTGTATATCAACATATGTATTAATGGATAGCCGTGACGTCTTTGTTTCAGGTACAGATTTTATTTTTATCTTAACTGTATGTTTCATGTGATGCGTTCAGAGTCTCCAGGAGAAAACAAACCTGTTTCTTTCTGGTTCAGTATAAAGTTTCTCCTGCAGCAGGTTCCAGTCGTTGCTCCTCTTGAATGTGGAGAATGTGTCGGGTGATAACAGACTCTGTCAGCTTTAATCACCTCTGAGTGTTTTTGCCTCCAGCTTTATTTTTCTCTCCGTGTGACGACTTTAATTTACGGCCCATTCAGGAATCTCTTATCTCCACCATCGACCATAAACTAACACCTAACAGCGCCACTTCAAAGCCGCCGCAGAGGCCGAGGTGTTAGGGACCGGCCCGGCGCTCTGAGGGGAGAGATGAGCAGATGGACGAGGCGTCGTAGATTATTGTCGGGAGGAAAGAAACATTTAGTGAGAGGAGGAGGAGGAGGAGGAGGAGGAGGAGGAGGAGTGGGAAAAGGCCACGTGAGCCCCGAGGAGGTGTGGAGGAGTTTTAACAGGAAAACCAGCTTCCACATCAGGACGGAGAGGGGTCAGTCAACACCTGAGGACAGACTCAGGTAACTCAGATCAGATAAAGTGCCGCTTCAGTTCAGTTCCCACAGACTCTAAAACCACCACAGACCTCTAAGGTCCACTATGATCCTCCTCCACGCCGACTCACTCCTCGCCCCGAGACCCCTGGACCTGAACTCAGACCAGAACCGAGGCCTCACCTCAGAATCTAACGGGTGACACTGTGGGAACCTGCTTCTAGTCCCCAAACAGGAAGTGAGTCAGAGTCCACATCATGTGGATCAGACTGGTCTGGTCTCTCCGGAGCTCAGAAGACGGACTGTGATCTGACTGTTCAATCCACCTCTGGACAACGTGTGAGCCAGATGTTGAAAAAGCGTAAAAGCATCCAAGACACATCTGTAATCTGTAATCTGTAACAGCAGCCAGATGTTTCTAGAGAGTTCAGCTCAGGAGTTCTTCTTCTTCTGGTGTTTTTCTCAGTTGCCAAACAGTTACTGGACTGGAGGAGGACCCACCTTGATCCACATGGAGCCGAGACCCTAAAGACGGAGTCTGAGTGATGAGATGAGATGATGATGATGATGAAGGTCACAGAACATAATCTCCACATTTAAATGTTTCTTCTTCTTCTTTCCTGTAGACATGTTGCAGTGAGGTCACTTCCTGTCTGCTGGTCTCAGCCTCGTCATCTTCGTCCCGTTGACGACTGTAAATTTCATCTTCTTTCACTGGGTTTCATCAGCTGATGAATTCATTCATCGGTGTAAATAACCCATGTGTCGCGTGGCTGGCGGGGGCGGGACGCTCTGTGCACCGGAGTGTCATCATCATCACCATCACCATCATCATCATCATGTTATTCTTCTCCTCTGCCTCTTGTTGTTCTCCGCCTCAGTCTGATCTCTCTCCACATGCTGCCTGTTCCGTAACGAAGCTGTTTGTTAATTAACACCTCGCCGCCCCCCCCCCCCGCCCCCCCCGAAGGCTCTAATTAACGAACACGAATGGCGGCGAGGGACTTCATGATTAATTACAGCTCGGTGTCGGGGCCGACATCGACGTCGGACTGATATTCAGCTTTAATTGTGTTTGTGATATTTCAGACCGGAGTGTGTTCCCGTCCGGTTCCACTGGACTGAAACTGAAACGTGACGTCGACGTTCAGAAGCTTCTCGGCTGATTTCAGAGTCTCAGGGTTCAAGAAACACTTTAGAGGAGACGAGGCTGTAACACTTCTGTTTCTGCTCTGTGTCATTTCAACCAGCGAGTTCAAACTGTAACACAAACTACTTCCACACGTCTGCTGATTATCTCCGCAACACAAACAGGAAATGGATCGTTCAGTCTCAAACACTCACAGCTAACGACTAAATCATTAGCACTGAGTTAAAAAATACAAACTTTCTTACGTCAGGATTAGTTTTGTATCTGCCACAGGTTGCTAACTGCTCACATGTGGAGTAAGGACTAAACTGAGCATGTGCAGAATGAATCAGGTGATTAGTAACTTGTTCCTGATTGGAGAAATTCTCTGTGGTGTTTGAGTCAAGTCAGTGTTAGTTAGAAAAGGGTTTAACAAAGACTGTAAATAAAGATGGACGTCGTCTCTGTGACGTCACCCACAGGTTTCTGAAGCTCAGAGAGAGCTGCTCCACCGACACCATCTTGGCAGTGTCTGACTCCGCCCCCTAACTCCCAGCTAATCCAAATATGGTCGGGGGAAAGTTGTGCTGTTAACATGGGAGTCTATGGGGACTGACTCACTGTTGGAGCCAGACTCTAGTGGTCGTTAGAGGAACTGCAGCTCCTGGTTCTTCATGTTGATGCTTCATGTTTCAGCCTCAGAGGTTGATGCTTGGATTTACAGTCTCTACAACATGACACCATCTACTGTTAGACCTTCATTAGCATTAGCACTAATTACAGCTGCAACCATTAGTTGATTAGTCGATTAATTAAAAAGGTAGAAATATTTTCTGGTTCCAGCTTCTCAACAGCGACAGTGACCTGAATATCTTAACGTCTATTTTAAAATAGTGGACGACACATTTGACTATTTTAAAGCTTTTCATAGAAAATTAATCAAAAATGAATAATCAGCAGATTAATCGATGATGAAAATAATTCTGAAAGTAGAATTTGATCCTGGAGATGTTGAATTCACTGAACGTCAGAGTCACAGATGGGTTTGATTTCATGAAATGTCTAGGGAATCAATCGATCAATAAATGACTGACAATCGAGAAAGACATCCTCCTCATCATCATCATCATCCTCCACCTCCATCTTCTCCTCATCATCCTTCACTCCCTCCTTCATCTCATCTCTCTCCGTCGCCACCTCCTCCTCCTCCTCTTCCTCCTTTAATCCTCTGGTGTGTCTCTCTGCCGACACTCGATCACTTTAACCTCAGTAAATATTTGGTGGTGGGACTGTAACTCTCCTGTTGGAGTATTTTCTTCTTCTCTGAGCAGGAATGTCAATAACGGCAGGCGAGAGTTTTCCTCTTTAAATGTCATTTGTTTTACTTGTGTGGTCACAAAGCTCAGGAGGAGGAGGAGGGGGGAGGGGGGGTGTGTTGGTTCACAAACTGACATTTTTACGGTGACAGTCGCCGTCTCTCGGCAACACACTCAAAGACCTATACGCATTGATGGCGCACAATTGTGTTTGGCACCAGGGAGGTGTTAACTGGCTAATCCCTTACGGCCGCCCAGACGCTGCCTGCTGCTAATTCAGCCTCTCCACAAACCGGCCAGTGTTTACACACCAGACCTCCGTCACTGTGGGAGAATGAAAAGCTCTTCAGACGAGCCTTTCTGTCTGTCGTCTCTCACACCAACAGTCGATTAAACTCCACAGACACAGAGAGCGGGAGAAAAATCTGCAGATATCAGACTCACACATTCACCTCCGAGGCTCCGAGTTTTTACCGCTGCAGATAATCAAACACAGAGCTGAAGGCAAACTGTCAGTCAGCTCCTGTTACAGGTGAACCACACCTGCTGCTGCTGCTGCTGTTGGTCACAAACTTCACTTCACAAGAGGAAAATCTCTCTGCAACTCGGCAGCTAGAAAACACAGAAACACGACGTGACAGCTGAAGATATGACACAACAAACAACCTCTGTTCTCTGATTCTACTGTTGTTTCTATAGCAGTGGCACATGTCCTCATATATTTCTGTTTTATTTATATATCATAGAATAGACATGTTTTTATATTTTATCTTAATATTCTTACTTCTTATTCTTTACTGTTACATTTCCTTCCTAAGGGAGAAACTGTAACGTAAAACAATTGTGGTATATAAGTCCATTTCCCCCTGGGATCAATTAATTATTCTGATCCTGATCCTGATCCTGAGTCTGGGTCTGATCCTGATCCTGAGTCTGGGTCTGGGTCTGATCCTGATCCTGAGTCTGGGTCTGATCCTGATCCTGATCCTGAGTCTGGGTCTGATCCTCATCCTGAGTCTGGGTCTGATCCTGATCCTGGGTCTGATCCTGATCCTGATCCTGATCCTGAGTCTGGGTCTGGGTCTGATCCTGATCCTGAGTCTGGGTCTGATCCTGGGTTGAATAACCAGGATTCTTTTGTTCCATATAAGATGTTGAATATGAATAAAAAAAAGACAAGAAGAAGTTGCATCAGTCCGTCGGTCAAAATCTACATTTTTAAACTTTATAAAGATTTTACTGATTTTACTTTTGTACTTTTACTGAAGTAAAACTTTGACCTCAAGTGTCACACACACTCAAGTGTCACACACACACACACACACACACACACACACACACAAACATCTGTTGTTGGGCTCACAGAGAAACAACCAATACACCAGATCTAAAATGATTATTGATTAACTGATTAATAAAAGTAATCTTCTGGGCAAAATATAATAAAATGTGAAAATGTTTTAGTTTTAATGAGAGAAAAATAAGTTTGTTTGTTTGAGAATTTGTTTTGCTTCAGAAAATAATTTCACATTATTTTACTTCATCTATCCACTGAACAATTGATCGATTATTGAAGAAAATACTCGTCAGATTGATGAGATTGATCACAGTGACGGACTAACACTGAGGTTTTCTGTCTGAAGCAACAAACTGAACCTGTTCAGGTCTTAAACCCAGATCCTGACACAGTCTCTGGACCAGACCAGGACCGCAGGGTGGAGGCGGGACCTGGTCTTCATATTCTACTTTAGGAGAACAGCTGTGATTAATTAAATAACGTGGAGCCAACCTGGGGCCTCCGGGCAGTTGGTGATCCAGCCTCGTTCCCATGGAGACGGGAGGGTCCAACAGGATCCAGGTGACGTAGATTTGGACTGTAACGTGTCCGATCCTGCAACAGTCACACCCTGAACTCACTGATCAACCAATCAGAGCCCTGATCCCGCCCAGCCGTCACAGACCTGTCACGTCTCTGATAGTATCAGTAATGATCAATACAAATACATCAGTGGTGATCAATGTGTTTCATGTTTTCATTGCAGACGACAGTTTGAATCTGAAAGTGTTCAGACATGTTGCGACGAGCTGAAGTGACACCTGGTCGACAGGTACGTTAAAGTTTCAGTCGAGGGATCAGAGTCTCTTTTACATTTACATAAAAAAGAAAACGCAGGATTTTTTTTTGAGAATCGACAATAAATTGTAATAAATTGTTTTTTTTTTTTTTTTGTTTTTAAATCCACATTAGAAACATTTTTAACAAGAATTAAATTACAATGAAATGAACCGAGAGCTGTGTTTCAGTTAGTGAGAGGACATGCATGTGTTCATATGAAAACAGCGGCAGCTCAGATCAGATCCACATGTAGGAAGTTAAAAACTCATATTTCCAGTTACTGGTTTTTCCCGCTCTCAGACAAGAATGTCAGGATCCGACATGAACACATTCTCACCTGAGTGACAGGATGAGCTCAGTTTTACTGTTTTAACTAGAACTAAATCTAATGATCAATTAGTGGATTTACAGAAATTGAATTGTCAGATATTAACGGATTAATTGTTTAATTTATCAATCAAGGAAAAATGTTCAATATTTGCTGACGCCTGTTTTTGCTTCTCTGTTTCATTAACTTAAAGCTGGATTTCTGTGCTCGAGCAAAACGAGGAATTTAACTGAGACAAATTAATTCATAATGAAAATGATCTTCACCTGCAGAAACATTAAAACAAACGAGTATAAAATATATTGTGACTCAATAAACGACTCTTGGATCATCATGTGGAGGATTTTAGTCAAACTGAAACTGATATTTTCAACATGAAGCAGAAAATTAAATTCTCTTTTAACCTGATGGTTTCACTTTTAAAACTAAAAAAACATTAGTTTGTGTCTGACATGTTGGAGATGGAAGATTTTTACCCGACAACAACAACCAGATTTATTTGATGTCGGATGTTAAAGAAAACGAGAAACTGCAGCTGCTGAATAAATGAAGTAAAAATCACAATATTTCCCTCCAAAAGGAAACGTTTGAAGAAAAGTATAAGCAGTGTGTGTGTGTGTGTGTGTGTGTCTGTCTGTATGTGTGTGTGTGTGTGTGTGTGTGTGTGTGTGTGTGTGTGTGTGTGTGTGTGTGTGTGTGTGTATAAACAGGCCTCTTCACTTCTTTTTTTGTGTATTTTTCCCAGGAAGGTTTTTTAATGGATGTGAATGAGCAGACAGAGCGCAGGGAATAAAAAGCCCGTTGTTCATGTTCATGCTTTATGCTTTCAGCCCAACAAAAAAAACAAAAAAAAAAAACAAAAAAAAAAAAACAAAAACTTACAAACACTGAACTATTTTTCTTTTTCAGACAGTTGGAGCATGCAGCGGTACAAACACAGACAGCGGCTCAGTTCAACACCACAGCTTCTTAAAAAACCTTTAAATTAAACCAACAGGCTACTGAATAAAAAACATCTAGAGTCATTTTTTAAAAAGTGCATCAGAGACAGTAGATCCTTGCATTCACACTCAAATACCTGCGGTGGTTTTCTTTTTACACTGTGCAGAACCTCGGACATAAATATATGATTTCAAGTCTTATTTCATCTTCTCATCTCTGCGATTGTTCATATCGATTATTACAAAATCTAAATAATAAAAAAGGAAAAAGAATTATGGAGGAATTATTATCATCATATTATCATTTTTTATGAAACTATTTTTTCCTGTTGTTTCTGTTGATTCATATTTTTTGGAAGAAAAATCCCGCAGGTGGTAAAATGAGCTTCTTCTTCTTCTGGGGTTTAACTTTTGTTTCGGTGGCAGAAAAGAAAGAGCAGAGGCCGGAGGGAGAGAAAAACATGTAAGTCATTAATCTGCGACTTTTCTTTCAGTTTGAGAAGAAAAGGCTGAAAATACAAAAGATCCAGATAATTAGTCAGCGCTCAGTCTGCTGTGGAGGAATGTGGAGGAAACTCAAACTGAACTGTTTCATTTTCTCACACAGAAACTCAAAATGTTTGACGGAAAATATGATTATTTCTGTTGTTTACAGGAGGTCAGAGGTCAACCTGCCGTTTCTTTACATGATGTTTGGGCGGGAGACTGAGATGATTCATTCCTTTCTTGTTTTCTGGGAAAAAAAATAAACAGTAAAATAAAAATAACGCACATCTGCGTCCTGGAGATGAAATACTGCTTTGGAGTTGAAGTTTGTCATTTTCCCTTTTTAAAGTGTTTTTTTTTTTATATGTATAAAAAGAGAACAAAGTCCAGATCCCCGTCAGTGCACCGCCACCGCGGACTGCAGCGAGGCCGAGGAGGGCAGCGCCTCTCCGGGCGCGGCCGGGCTGCTCTGTCCGGTGGCTGTCTGCGGGGAGGTGGGGCTCAGAGACTGGGGCGAGTTCGCGAGGAAAGCCGGGATGTGTGTGGGCAGCCCGGGCAGGCCCGGCACTGAGGCGGGCGTGGGTTTGATGGGCACCGGGATGGCGGGCAGAGTCTGTCCGCCGTGGCAGATGGATTTGAGCGGCATCCCGTAGGCCGAGTAGTCGCTGGCGGCCATGGAGATGGGAGCCGCGGTGTCCATCATCCCGGAGCCGTACATGTGCGGCCAGGCCGGGGTCAGCTGGTTGTGGAGCGGGTACCCGGTGGTGGAGAAGGCCGCCAGCCCGCCCGGCATCTTGTACTCTCTGGCGATGATGTTCTCGATGGCGAACGGGTGTTTGAAGCCGGACGGCTGAGACACGGAGCTCAGGTTGTATCCGCCCGGCATCTGCGGGAGGTGCGCGGCGGCGTGCAGCGCGCTGAGCCGCAGCTTGGCCTGCTGCTGCAGGTAATGGGCGGCGTCCTGCGGCTTGCTGGGCACCAGCGGGTCCGTGGCCTGCATGCTGCCCACCTTGAAGCGCTTCCTGCGCCGCAGAAAACTCCCGTTCTCGAACATGTCGCCGCAGTTCGGGTGCAGAGCCCAGAAGCTGCCCTTCCCGGGCTGGTCCGGTCTGCGGGGAATCTTGATGAAGCAGTCGTTGAATGACAGGTTGTGCCGCAGGGAGTTCTGCCACCGCTGCGTGTTCTCCCGGTAGTACGGGAACCGGTCCATAATGAACTTGTAAATCTCACTGAGGGGGAGCATCTTCTCCGGGCAGCTCTGGATGGCCATGGCCGTGAGGGAGATGTAGGAGTACGGAGGCTTCTGGTCGCTGTACGTGTTCCTCCCCGGGCGAGGCATTATTCAGCTGAGCCGGACCGGGCCGAGCCGGGCCGGTCGGGATCAGTTCAGTGTCAGTCTGCAGAAAAGAAGACTCGCCTCACTTTTTACAAACTTTGTCCAAACAGTTGCAACTCTTCACAGCACCTCTGCGCAGGGGCAGGAACTTGCCTGGTGTTTGGCGCGCATGGCTCCGTCTCTTACGCACAAAGCTGGAGCCGCAGCTCCGGACGACAAGTTGGTGAAAAGTTGAAGAAGCAGCGGCCGGTTCCTCCTCTCCTCCCCGCCTGCCTGATGCGCGGGTCCCCGGCAGGTGCAGCGCGGTGTCCCGTCCTCCTCCTGCCCCGCTGCTGAGCTGCGCTAAGCGGCTGCTGCCTCCTCCATGTCCCTCCTCTCCCGGTCTGTCCCGTCTGAGGCTGGACGGCGGTGACAGGAGCAGAAAAGACCCCCGGAGAGGAGCTTCATTAATGGGCCACTTCTTCACCATCACATGATCACAGGAGGAGGGGGAGGGAGGGAGGGAGGGGGCTCAGAGGGGGTGGGGGGCGGAGGGGGGGCACAGTGTGGTTTCATTTACTCGTATTTACATGGACTTACTGAGCCGACACAAGTCATTCTCATTTGAAGCCGCGGCGGCAAAAAGCGCAGAGAAAAGCCGAGGAGAGGAGCGAGATTCTGGGGATGTTTGTGGCGGAGCCGCGCTGCGCTCTGTGGAGGTATGTTGGTGTGTTTGGCAACATTTACGAACAGAGTGTGTGTGTGTGTGTGTGTGTGTGTGTGTGTGTGTGTGTGTGTGTGTGTGTGTGTGTGTGTGTGTTGGTGCCCCTCACCAATTTGCATTGACAAATAGAGCCGCTGGGAGCTGCTGTTTGAGCGGCTTTAATGGCAATTTGTTTAGTTTCTGTTTTATGTCCTTTTTTTCTTCCTTCTCCAGCGTCAGTGTGAAGCAGCTGCTGCTCACATCATCATCACCTGAGAAACACACGGACAAAAGAATCATCTCTTAAATATCTTTAAAAACAACATGATTTACGCACAAACGGCCTCGTGATGAACGGGATGAATTTAACAGAAGTGTATCAGGGTTTTCCCGGGTCGCTCTCCAGGAGCAGCAACCCGGAAATAAAGTTAAAGTTCTGATCATATTTAGGTTTAATATCCACGGACAGGTTGATTAAATTACACATTTCATTCACTTCATCGTTGCTGAATAAAAACAAAGTGGGAGAGGGTTTGAAAGAATATTTAAGATTTTCGTTTAAAGGATAAAATGTATATATTGAATCGCCAATTTAAATAATGTCTAATTACATGGATTTGAATTCACTGAAGCTGTTAATGATTAATGACAAAACACTGACGGTTTTCTTTTGGTCCGTTCATGTGTTTTTACCTGCTGCCAACATTTATTCTTATTTTTATTATTTTGTCTTTAAGGTTTTTGTGTTTATTTGTATTTATTTATTTCATGATGTAAAAAATTGTGTTAAATCACAAATAACTTGTTTGTAAGTTTTTATAAATCTTTCTTCTTTTTTTTCAGACTCACAGAATTTAACATCAGAGTGAAGATGAGTTGATTTCCGACATTTTTAATGAACTTTATTTCTAAACTTTATTTTTATTTAATTTTCTGATGTAGTTGAAAATAAATTAAAAATAATTTACTGACAGTTTTTGTCACGCTACCCGCACAGGCACGCGCCTTGTCGGCCCCGGGACATTATTATTATTATTATTATTATTTCTTTTTTTTTTTATTATATTAAAACCCGTTTGAAAATTAAGATATTCTATTATAATTAGTATCATCAGCACATCACAATAACAATAACGTAAATATTAATAATAATATATTTGTCACATTAATCTTGAATTAATATATAAGACTGATAATGTACACTTAATAAATTATTAAATTATGTGTGAGGGTCATTAGTTAATAGTTTGAACGATTGGTTTTTACAAGACAAATCAATAATCAATAAACACTGACAAAATACATTTTAAAGAGAAAAGAATTTGTTAAAAATCGGCTGATAATAAAAATGAATTAAATCTGAGTTTTCTGTTTTCAAATGTGTCATATTTTATGACATTATCACTTGACAAAACAGCTGATAATGTTTGTGTTTTTCTGTGTTAAACACTTTGTTTTTCTCCTAAAAGGCGACATATGTTTTATTGTGTTTCACAGCAGATTAGATAAATTGCAGATGACAAACGGCAGCAGACAGTTTCAGAGGAGGATTTAAACTGGAGGAGCTGAAAGCTTTAATATTCCCACAGGACAGGGGAGGGGGGTGAGGGGGGGGGGTGAGGAGGGGGAGGGAGGAGGGGGCGACACCAAAGAGCCACTTTCACACGTCTGACCTCTGACCTGTGAGCTGATAATCTGACGCAGAGCGTTCAGGATGCAGAGACACGCTCCGACAACAGAGACACTGAACTCTGCGGAGCGGCGAATTCATGAAGAGGGGAAGTCAATGAAGAGTTCATCAGCTCAGAGAGAGCAGAGGGTCTTAATCAGCTATCAATATCACCAATATCATCAATATCATTAGTATTGTTTCTGTTGTATTTCTTCCGTTTGGTTTTTCCTGTTTATTTATGTGACTTCTCTACATGAATTATTCAGCTAATTTTAATTCTTTTATAATTTTGTAATAATATTATCTTGTGTATTTTGTTTTTCCTGATGGTTAATTAAAAGTAAAAAATAAAATATTATATTTATATATACATATATAATATCTGACATTCTTTCAGCTGACGAAAGAAATTTAAATTTACATTTAAATATAATTAAAATAGCCTATATGTGAATTTAAATGTGATTTTATATTGAAATAATAATACGTTTCCTTTACAGACTCAAGTTCAGTGTTATATATGTTTGCATGTATATGTTTTCTATAATTTAAGTGTTTATGTTTTCTATAATTTATTCCAGTTTGTAGGTGAAATAGTATAAATGTGGCGTTGCTTTTTCTATCTTATTGTCGAGATTGTCAACTATTATAAACCTCTTTAATTATTGATTCTTTTCTATTTTTTGCTTTTGTTTGGTTATAATTATTATTTTATTATTATTATTATTTAATAGAGAAGTATGAGTTTACCACTAATCACATTATAATTATTAATTATCCAGCCTGTCCTCTGCAGCTGGAGGGGGCGGAGTCTGATATTTTATATGAAATGTAAATATTTAGTGAGTGGATGAGAATGAAGAACAGACTTTAAATTTTAAAGCTTCTCTGTCATCCTGCCAAAGCTTTATGATTGGTTACACAGTGGCCAATCAGAGAGCAAGACGTGAAATAACAACACTGTAATTATGTAATGTCCATACTAAAATGTTATAAATGTACATAACCAAATATAAAACATAATATATAAAACATATGCTATTATTAGAGATAAAATCTGAGTTCCTGAGTGTATCTGTGTTTAGACCCAGTGTTGCTCCTCTCTGCTGTGAGTGTGTCTGGGTGCTGAGCTGATGATGACATTACTGAATACTAACAGTAATATTGTTGGTAGTAAAAACAGCTAAACATAATAATAATAATAATTATGAACAGCAGGTTGGAAGATTAAAATTTAACAGTCATAAATATTCAACAAGTTGTCAATTAATTAGCAGGAGGATGCTCTGTGTGTGTGTGTGTGTGTGTGTGTGTGTGTGTGTGTGTGTGTGTGTGTGTGTGTGTGTGTGTGTTTCATTCATTAGTCAGCTGGTTCATTAATTAATTGATGCAAGAGTAATCCTACTATATGCTCTTCTCAGTTTCAAAAAGTCTTTATCATACATTATTATTTTTAACTCATAATTCCTTCTACAGGCTTCGACAAACAAATCCATTCGATCAGGACGTTATCATATGTATTTCGTTTTTTTATACATTTCATACTTTCTGAAATATTCAACATTATTCTGACATTTTATTTTATTTATTTTTGTGCACAATTTTTTGTGCATTTTTCAACCTCTTCTCCTCATTCACTCTTTCAGGTAGAAACTCCATTCAGTTCAACGTTTAAATCCTGTTCTTGGTTTTTACTCGCTGACAGTTTGAGCTTCCTGAGCGTTTCTTTAACATGAGTGTGTATGCGTAACTACATCACACAGAATGGAGAGAAGCTGTTCAACTGGTCTGAAACATTTCTGTTTAACTCGTCCTCACTGCCTCAAATTACACTCTACACAATGTGACGACCAAAGCTCAGTGACTCACAGAATTTAAACTTCGAGCCTCTGAACGACAGCAGATCCATCCGACTGCCCCATTGACTCAAATGTTAACTGAGAGCAGAAACTACAGAGGAAAACAGGAAGGAGGCCATTTTTTAAATCACTGCCCCACCCACATTTATGACATCACACAAATATTTTATATCAGTGCGTTCAGCGGAGTCTCCTCTCTCAGAAAATATAAAGCTTGAGGTGATATAAGGAGATGACAGTCTTTGATTGGCAAGCCAGAGTTTGAGGAGCGTCTCACCACAATCCCCGTTTTAACCAGGTGTAACTAAGGATTTACCGTCACTATGGAAACCATTAGCAAACACATTGATACAACATCGTCTATAGACTCTGTGTGATCAGTTTGTTTTCTGTGTTTCAGAGTCGCAGACGGAAAGAGACTACACAGCGCTCTACAGAGACCTCCATTATTTCCCTGCAGATCTTCACCACAGTTTTCTTGTGTGGTATATTTTCTATAAATAAATGTGTTGTGTGCTGCAGGTTTTAATCAAACAAAGAGGATGAAATAGTTTTGTTGGGGGACTATTTTCAGCAGCGGATTAATCCACTTTTGACACTGCAGTATTACAAATTACACAATGATGATTTAATTTAGTGTCAGTTAGGCTTATGATTTAGGGAACCATAACTGTCCATTGTACAGAACAGTTTGAAGACAAGAGAACAAAAAAACACTTTTAAAATGTTAAACTGATATAAATGTGTGAAAGATTGTGCTTGTACAGCTTTTTAAAAAACATATTAATCAACATTTACTTTATTAAAGGACTTGGATCAGGACGTCCCTCCCACTGAGTAAAATGTTGTTATCTCTGTATCATGTAAATATTTTAAGGAGTAATTCCTCTTCTCTTTGTGTTGCTGAGGATCTTTGACAATCAGGTAGCGCTCTCGTATTTTGGTAAAGCAGCTGACTGAGCTGCAGTGGTGATAATCTGTAGCTACAAATGAATGACCCTGTGTGTGTGTGTGTGTGTGTGTGTGTGTGTGTGTGTGTGTGTGTTTAAAATGCAGAGTAGCAGCGGTGGTGTTGGCACTTCAGCACGTTCCTCATCATCCACCAGCACTTCAAATGCACTCAGAGAGAGGAGGCAGACCACACACACACACACACACACACACACACACACACACACACACACACACACACACACACACACACACACACACACACACACACACACACACACTGACCTGAACCTGCAAAAACAGACTCACTGTGAGTTGATGGAGAGCTGGTCAGTCGACCTGGACCAACAGCTGGGTGGAGCACTGAGTCAGGTAAGACATGATTTTTCTGACGTTGTATAGAGCAAGGAGACAGATAGGTCAGAGAAGGAGAGCTGGTCATCAAATGTAACACCCAGGTTTCATGACGACCTTGGTTGGGGTAAGAGATGAAGAGGTGGTGTTGATATAGTGATGGAGAGACTGGGGACTTCAGTCTTAGAGAGGTTTAGTTGATGGTCATCAATGTGGAGATGTCTGAGATCCATGCAGAGACCGTGTGGTCGTCTCGTGGGAATGACAGGTATAGCTGAGTGTCGTCTGCATAGAAGTGATATAAGAAGTCATGTTACCTGATACCTGGACCCAAAGACTTTGCAAAGAGAAGGGGTCCCAGTATCGAGCCTTGAGTAACTCCAGTGGGGAGGGGGTGGGATAAGCATATGTAATCTTTGCCAAGACACACTGAAGGAGCGCCCAGTGAGAAGGGATTCAAACCAAGAAACCGCTTTGCCCAAGATGCCTTTGTCAGAGAGTAGACAGCAGAATAAGGTGGTTCACTGTATCAGCTTTTCCTAAACCACAGACAGGACTCTGGGTATGACAGTCTTGAAATATGTCGCCCGTGAATATAATCCAGCCGGAGATTATGTTTCCTATAAAACAGATTTGTTGTTGCAGCTCAGAAATGAGGAAACACAACATCCTTGTTCATGAAACTCAGAATTAGCACAGCAGAGGTCTCGACTCAGACAGAAAAGATTCAGTACCGCCTGCTACACAGTGCAACATCATACAGAAACACACTACACCGACAAATTCAATACGTACAATTGCACATTCCTGGTGGATAATCACAAACAGGAACGTTACCAGAGGAAATATGTTTCGCCTGAAGGAACCAGAAGGTAGATTGATTTCCAGGTGTCCAAAAGGTTCAGGAACCATCAGGGCGGAGATTGATCTGAACGTACCCGATTGGTCAAAGGAACCGCTACAAGAAACCAAAGTTTACGTCTCATTTTCTTTGCTAGATCTCAAACTGCTGATATGTTTTCAGGTTAACCGGATGACTGAGGCTGCTATGTGCAAGTTTGTTTTCTAAAACTGTGTTTAATGATGAATTATTTGGGTTTGAACTGTGTTCCCTCCTGCTCAGAAAAAAATCCAGTTGGTTTTTATTAAAAGACATTAATATTAAAATGTTTACAGTCCGTGTTTTGTTGTTGTTGTTTTTGTTGGTAACCGATGGTAACTGTACTTTAGCACATATCATGACGAGCTCAGTGTCCGGCCATCAAACACCATAATGAACCTGAGCCTGTGTGTGTTTAAATGTTCCTCTGCTGTTGACTTGTCGAGCGCCACCGAGCCTCCAATTTGTGACGGATTAATGACGACCCCGCCCCCTGCTGCTCCTGCCGCCGCCACCGCAGGTTAGCCAGGCCCTTATTATGAAATAAATGAATGGGTGCCACTGAATGTGGCATGGCAGTTACCACCCAGCATGCTGCCACCAACCTACCACCATCCGCCCCCCTCCCAGTTGGAGCTGGTGGCCTCTATTAGAGCTGGTGATTTATCAGCGGGAGGAGACAATTCACAACAATGTAATCACTCAATTACACTGTTTGAATATGGAGAAGCCCCCACACCACCACCAGCACATTACACTGGGAGGTTCAGAGTCCCAGTTACATGGAAACATTACCAGTACATCTGACAGTGTTCAGACTGTGGTTCAGCTCAGATCTGGATCTGTCCAGTTTCCCTCCACTCCTGTTGTGTGAACATGAGTCGACTGGTTGATGGAGATAAACCATCATTTCCTTTGGCGCCACCCACAGGACAAACAGCTCCACTTCCTGTCAGACTGTGAGATCATATAATCATTATTAGGGTGCTTCTGCAGAACTGAAGTCTGCAGTATTTCGCGACACTAACGAATTGGACAACAGGACCGCATTTCAATAAGAAGAATAGACAATGGAAGTGTGAGTATGACAGCTCATATAGATATATTAAAAGTAGATAATTAATTACTTTATTAATTTTAGTCACATTTAAACTAATACAATGATATATTATTAGTAATAATACACAACCGTGGTCCTGAAACTGCAGCCGTCTGTAGGCAAGTGCAGGAACGTAATATTGTCTGATGTTATATCAGCAACATTAAACTACTAAAGTAAAGCGATGTGGACATTTGTATTAAATTAGTATTATATTATTATAACATGTTATTTCTTGTTTCTTTGTATAAAAATATAGAGTATATAATCTTGATTATGTCCCAGGAGTCGTCCTTTAAAATATCTGGTGACATCTAGTGACTGCAAAGACCATGACTCCATCTTTACTTTATCTGAAAATTACCTAACTGTACTAATTACACAAACTACCCAACATGCAACTCTTAGCAACCAAAAGCCAGAAAGTAGAATTTGGGTGGAATAAACCTAAACAAGGTCCTGGAATCGGCCTCCAGTACCACAGGAACATACTATTGGAGTCATCAGGTGAACGCTGCATCCTCTGGGGGGCGCTAACACCACATCTGTTTCACTTGGTTCTGTGTTTCCTGGTGTTTGGTGCGGTGGCCCTGAGGGCTCAAACCACTGCAACTTAAGAAAACAGACAAAACACTTCAGAAAACATTCATCAGTTGAACATGCTGGAAATACTGAAAACACAACAGAAGTGTTTCTAGGGGACACAAAACAGTGACGGACCGGCTGGGGCGTACTTGTTGTTCAATGCTTCTTGACTTTTGAAGTTATGAAGACGGCTAGTTGGCTCCCCGTTAGCGGTGTTGGAAAATGAGCTAAAGTGTTAGCTGTTAGCTTAGCCTTCGGGTCCGTCCCTTTTTAGTGTCCCATGGAAACACTTCCTTTGTGCTGCGAGTGTTTGATGTTGTGAGTATTTGCAGCTCATGTGTCAAACTGATGGAGATGTTTTCTTCAGTTGCTGGTTTGAGCTCTCAGGGCCACTGTAGTTTCAAATGGTTCGATTCCCAGCAGCGTCCCCAGGTTCAGCAGGTCTGTGTCTGCTGATCGGCGTCACACTCGAGTGACTCTGTGTGCAGGAGGCGATCACTTCAATTAAACCGCTGATTAAGCAAATTGGAGGCTGATTAGTAAACGAGCGGTGGTCTTCAGGAGAGCTGCTAATTAGTGAGGCGATTAGTGTCTGAAGAGCAGCGAGTGAAGCGTCAGCACTCGTTAAGAGCCACTCTGACAGATTATAACTGCACCACGCTGCAAATACACCCCCTCATCACAGAGGACGTCCACGGCTCCACCGCCTGGGAACAGCTGGAAACAGCTGGACACCTAAACACTAAGAAGTCAAGGGAACAGGTTTCTGGATTTTCTTCAAATCATCACAAGTCCAAACAAGCATTAGTTCGTTTATTCTTAATAAATAAAACTATTTTATTGTTATTTAATTAGATGAAAAACGGGGGAATTTATGAATCAGAAATGTGAGTCTGGTATAATAATATAAAAATGCAATTATGATTTATGATGTTATGATGGAGTTACTGCACTAAATTATGGATCTCGTTATCAGAACAGTGGAGGTTTCTACATCCACAAACTCCAACAAAAAAAAAAGAGACAAAATCAGATTAAATTAAATCCTCACAAACTCTAATTTAGAACAGGGCAGTAATATTTGTAATATATTTATTATTGGATGTTAGACGTTGTAGGACTCTGAGTGAGTCCTGCATCTGCCTCCGTCTCTCCACAGAGGCAGCTGTTATTTTCAGCTTCTTGACTCTAAACTCATCAAGTGCTCCCTGCCCGGCCTTGTTATCTGATTTGTTTCTTGGTAAATGCAGCCGGTCGAGTGAACATCCATGAATATCTGCAGCCCCGCGTCACTCGGGATAACACTCCATAACATTTTGGCCAGGGCCTAATTATTCCATTTGCCTGGACCTGGATGCCATTTAGATGCAAGGTAATTCAGCGTGGTATAACTCAATTAAATTTCTCCTGACTGGGATTTATGGAACATCAATAGCTCCTCAGTGGGACCAATGGGAACGCTCCTTATTTATCCCCAAGTCCTCCTGATATTGCATTTCTGCAGCTCAATTAAGTACACGAGCAATGAGAATGTTTCACAAGTCTGTAATGAGAAAAGACAGGACCACCCCCCCACCCCCCCCCCCACCCTCCTCCGTCTGCACACTGTGGTGGTGAATTAGCGGGAGCTCAGTACTCATTACCTCTGAAATTAACTTTTACAAATGGTACAAACCGTCTGCTCCGATTGGACCAGAGAGCGTCTGACGCTGCTCTTCATCCAGTGGACGACACGCACACACTTTACATTCACATGCAGTGTGAGTGAAGTGTGTAGATATATATACTGTATATGTATATATAAACTATAAAAACTGCAAACTGCCCGTCCGGCCATCCTTCAGTTTGTGTTTAAACGTTTCACATAATTCTTCAAAACTATAAGTTTCAAACTAGATCGACTCAAAATGACCAGAGAATTGATTTAAAACAAGAAAATACTAACCCACCACAAAGAGACTCAGAACAACCAGAGACTCAGAACAACCAGAGACTCAGAACAACCAGAGACAAAAAGGATCCAAAGAGCCAAAACAACCAAAGAATTAGAGATTTAAGATTTAAAACGGTCACAAAGAGACTGTAAAAGGTCCCACATAGAGACAAAAGAACCACAAGATGGAAAAAGATCCCAGAAAGAGCTAAAAGAAAAATCCAAAAGAGATGTGGAACGACCAAAAAGAGATGCAAAAAACATCACAAAGAAACTCAAAACAACCAAGAGATTTGAAACGTCCACGTCCGGACTCCACCATGAATCCGTGGATAAATTCTCTGTCCTCGACTTTTACATCAGTTTTCTCAGAGAGACAAACAGCCGGGTCACGACCTCTGACAGATTCACTGACCGCTGCTGCATCAAAGAGGATTCATCGAGTTAAACAGGGGTCAAAGGTCACAGGTTCTCTGGTTTCTGCGAGCAGGTTTTTATAAATCAGACTTCAAAATAAAACAGGATAGGTAAGGTTGGAGGGTAAACGAGCTGAGAGACGTCGAGCTGGTGTGAGTAGGTTCAGTCTCTGACAGAGACACTGGACGCTTCGTGGGAAAGTTGCTGGAGGTGGGACGTCAACACTTCGTCTTCGTCACTGGAGTCTTTTCCTTTTCCAGTTTCTTTTGAACATTTCATTATGGCCTGATCCTAAAGCACGGCACATACCGTTTAGACTCAGTCCAACCACAGCGGCCCGGGTTCGAGTCACTGCATGTCTCTCTCTCTCTCTCTCTCTCTGACTTTCCTCTCTCTCTCTCACTGTCTCTGTAGTAAAGGAAGAAAATAAATAAATATTAAATTACTGTCCATTCTCCACAGACACTGCGTCACGTGCACAGATGGATTTTGGGACGTATTTCACATGTAAAACGTCACAGAAACAGGAAGTAAAAGCCTGCTGTGAGCAGCTGCACCGCTTGTTTTACACGTTTTGAACGTGTCACAAAATGACAATAAAATTAATTTAGTGTCTTTTATAGTCTGAACACCGACACCAAGTCTTCTTCAAATACACGGAGCATCATGAACAGTTTGACACGATCACTATTCAGTCACATGATTCAGTTAAATGGATAAAAGAAAAGTTTTCCCTCAGACTCAGTACCAGACTGAGTGAGGACGGGTGGGTGTAAAGTCTCTGTGTGAAGCGATCAGGCTGATCTGTGACTGAACCTCCGCCGCCGCCGCACCGCCACAGTTGACCACCAATTACAGCCTGCTTTTGTTTTAGAGGTCGTTATAATTAATGACAGTGTGGGGCGCCGTTACGAGCCTCTCAAGTCCTTCACTGATAAAAGCCGTTTGGCATCTGGGCTCCGCCGGCGTCGAGGCGGCTGCTTACAGCGAGCTGCCGCCGCCGTCTCCGCCTCTCTCTGCTGTATGATACCATGAATATTTAATTAATAATTAGTCATGTAATTCCTCCTCAGGAGTTATTATCCCTCAAACTGGTGTGTGAATTTAATTATTAGCAGCCTTTTTGTTTCCACGTCCTCCTCATTACTGTCAGGATTGATGTAACATAAACTTCATTAAAAATTAAAGTGGGATTCTTTAATTACGAGGCCGCCCTCACCGAAGCCAGAATTAGCCAACTCAGTGATGTGCAAATGAGAGCATTATTTAAGAAACATGCTGGAAGTAGTTATGCTAATTTGCCGGGGTTCACAGTGGCAGACCTTTCCACTCGCAGTTGCATATTCATTAAATGCACTATGCAAATTTAATGTAGCAGCCTTAGTAATGCCTTGTTAATTTATTCAGATTTATTGAGTAAGACTTGTAAAATGTACCAATTTAATTAGCTCATCTCCTCGGATGGCGGGCGGCGATCGCTGAGCTTTTTAAAAAGACGCGTCGGAGAAAAAAAGGAACATCACAGACTATCATGTTTTACAATTCACAGGCTTTAAAGGAGGATATCTGCTGCACTTATGGGGACGCTCGGAGAGAAATCACTTAAACTGCTCGCCGTGCTCCCGGGAGGAGGATGGAGGAGGAAATGAGGCCGTCTCCTCCGAGTGAAGGCTGAGTCCACAGCTCTAATGGCTGAAACGACGCCTGCGAGGACGTTAGCCTGACGTTCGGTGTCGACCCGGGAGGTGTTTACTGACGGGCGGGTCCCCGGGCGGGGCGCCGAAACGCCACCGGAGGGGACATCAGACGGAAAACTCACAGCGGCTCACTGCTAAGAACACAACATGATGTTCTTTATCCTTCCATTTACACTGCTCCTCCGACGCCACAGGACGAGGTCACAAGGTCAAGAAGAGGGGAAAACCTGGTAACTCCAATTTATCATTCAGAAGTTAGGATTTAAAAAAACAAAGGGAGTAAAGAACGAACAAAGAAGAAAAGGAAGGAGAGAGAGAAAAAGGAAAGATGAAGGAAAGGAAGGAAGGAAGGAAGTAGGAGAGGTGAAGGAAACAAATAAAATTAAAGTTAAATAAAATTCTTTGTTGTCTAATTGAACTGACACGAGTTGGAGATACAAGATTTCTAAGTGACCGCCGCCACATTTAACTCTCACTGATCATAAAAACTAATAGAAACTTCACAGGCAACAGCCAGTAAAATAAATTATAAATAAATATAAATCAAACAGTTTATGTCATTTAGCTCAACAGTAACACAGTTGAGACACTTAATACCATGAACACTGACTTCAGACTGTCAGACACCAGATAAAATACAATTAAACTAGAAGATCAACACACACACACACACACACACACACACACACACACACACACACACACACACACACACACACACACACACACACACACACACACACACACACACAGTTTACTGCTGATCAGTTCAGGGCTTTGTCTTCATCTCTTCTTCTTTCTTTTGTTTCTTAACATTAAATTATGGCCTGGTCCTAAAGAGCAGTTTATTCTCCATCTTCTCTTTTTATTCTTCTCCATTATCAGACGTTTTGTGTGTAATCCTGCAGATAAACAAACACACAAACAAACACACAAACCCTCGTCTGCAGAGTTGATGAAGGTCTCTCATTAAACACATGAACCGACTGATCGTTCGTCTTCCCAGTGGAGCAGGTGTCAAACAGCCTTCACGTTGTATTTACTGACTGCATCACACTCATGATGCTGTTTCCTTTCCCAGGCTTTCAAGGCTTTGACGTAATGAGATTTTTCATCATTTGCATAAAGTTTGTGCTCATTAGACAAATATACTGTTTCATATATACTGTCCCATAGTCAGAGAAACGTGTCTGTGTCCAGACAGGATGCAAAACACATTGTGACATGAGCCTCTGACTGACGGCAGCAGGAACTCCCTCCGGTCGGTTCTTCCTTTCTTCTCTGTGGCATCTTCACTCTTGTGGACAAGTCTGGGCCTCGGTCTGTCCGTTCACCTTGAACACAGTCACACCACATCCACAGTCTTCTCTCTTCTGGTCTTTGATGATTCCTCTCCCTCCGCCTCATGTGATGCTCCTCGTGTCTTTAATACGTCTTCCTTTTCTTTTTTTTAAAAAGGTTGATGTTCTGAGCTTGAATACAACTTTTCTCAGCAGACGACGTGGAAGTCCTAAAGTCAGACACCAGCGCCATGACCAGATGTTTGTGGACGCTTCCTGCTTCTTCATCCTCTCAGACAACAGCCTCGTCTCTTCTATCAGGTCGTTCATCAGAGACAACAGCTGATTAACTAAACTCAGAGACTGATTTAACCTGAGCAGGTGACAGCTGAACATTCAGCAGGTCACCTGACCCTGGATCTGTTTTGGTACTTTCTGCCAATCCTCTGATCCTCAGGTCACACTTTAATTTGTCCAGCACTTTGGTTTATGACCAGATACCTGCAGGACTCATCACATTCCCATCAGGCTGAGCTGGACTTTGTTACCGCTAATTAGCAAATGTTTGCAAGCTAACACACTTGTGAACATAACTTCTGCTAAACCTCCGCATGTTAGCATCAGGAGCTCATCTTGTCCCTGTGTCTCTGGATATCTGTGCTCTGGGACTCGATGAATGAAATGTTTCCTCCTCCGTCCCTTCTGTCTGCAGCTTGGTAATAAAGAGGCCTTTCCACCCTGCAGAGAGTCGCCCCGGCAGCTGCTGAATCTGATAAGTTAATAAGTGTTTCTGCTTTGTGTCACTGTTGATCCTCAGCTCACGGCTGCCTCACCCTCACATTTACCTGCGCTGATCTCCAGAGTATTTACTCTGAAAAACAGGAGCTTTGCGGCTCTGTCGGATCATATATCAACATGTCAGAGTCTGTCCTCATGTTTTTCTTTCTGTGTTTCTGCCGCCGCCGCCAGCTTCTCGTCCTCGGTGGCATCAGGAGGAAACAGATTGGTGAATCAGTGAATTAAACCCACAGATCACCAGCAGGAAATCCCTGCCGGCCGCTGCTCTTCCAGGGAGTTACTGAGTTGTCTGAAAGGAAAATGGAATAACAGGCTTCTTTAAGGTCAAGATTTGCTGTGCGGGGCTCGGCTCAGACATAAATGCTCGGTAATACCAGGTCGGCTGATTGCTTTGCTCTCCAGACGATGTCAATTTTTGTCCCGGGAGCCACGGACGCGGTTGGTATTAAGGCGGCAGCGTGTCGAGGGCCCTTGTCGGCGGCGGTGCGTTCGCTGTCAGACGAGTCCTAAAGCCCCGCTCTATTATCAGCCGAGCCCAGAGGAAGGCGGCTGGCAGCTCACAGAGTAATAGCACATTACATTCTTAATGTTTCTGACACACACGGCGCTCCTCGTACAATCCTCCCGTGATCTCTCCACAACCTTTTTGTTTTCTTCCTGTTGTTGTTTTGTCACATCTCTCCCCCCTCCCCCCTCGGTGCCTCAGCTCGGACTCGCCGGGCCGCGCCACATTAATCAACCCGGAGCACGGCGTCGAGGGAGGGACGGCCGACAAGGAAGTCATTAGAGAGGATAAATCTGTTGTATTTACTCCTCTGTTATGCAATAATAAAGACAGAAGACGGCGCGGGACAAAAGGAAATAATGGTCTTTACACAGTGCAGTCGTTTGGTTTGTGAGTCAGAGCGACTTCTAAAGAGACGCCGTTAGACTCATCTGCACCGAGGCCGACAGACGCTGAGAGGAGCAGAGTCTGTAAGACCAGGACCAGGACACAACAAGACCACACAGCAGGGTCAGAGGTCACACTCAAACCGCGCCATGACTCATGTTCTTTAAACACACGGAACGCTTTTTTAAATTCTAGTGCTGATCCCAGAGTTTCCTCAAATACCCCTGGCAGGATGAATTCTGGGTAAATATGTTTAAAGCTCCTCCAGTGTAAAGGTGTGTGTCCATGTGTAGTGTGATTATAGATCAGCTCTAGCTTCTATATTAATACTGTGAAAGTATCAAAGCCTCAGTCCACAGAGAAATGCACACAGCCTGTATTCAGAAACTGAGCCTTAAAACCAGCCGTCAGGACTTCTGGAACTTTGTGATGTCACAACAAAGCAGTCACCAAGCCCCGCCCACCTGGACCCACCATCCAAACCTTGCAGGATTTGGTTTCTCTGAGTATTTTTACCTGAAATCTGCTTTATTTTTATTGGATCACTCAGAAAACAGTCAGCCAATCAGAAGAGAGGCTCAGAGCCTCCTCTCTCTAGAAAAGGACAGGTGAGATGATGTGAAGACAACATGTGACTCACCATCAGGTCCAGGTCAGGTTGAGGTCTGTTAAAGATCCAGGTTCAGTTGTCTTTTGGTCCAGATCCAGATTACAGCCGCCTCCTGAATGTGGTCTCTGTATGACGCACAGAAAGAAGAACAGCTGCTGTGATGAACATCATACCTCTACTTTACAGAACCAGTTCATCATTATTATACACACACACACACACACACACACACACATATATCTATATATATATATATAAATATATATATAAACTCTAATTATCAGATGAGGAACAAACAAAACGAGAAATGTTTTTTTGGGAAAACGGAAACAAAAAACTTAAAGACCCTCTGATGAAGATCCAGTGTTGAACCTCGTTAACGTCCATATGATGTTTTTATATAATACGATGAAATTATCATCAACACCATGACTGAGTGTTTCCACCTGGAACTGCAGTGAACCAATGATTCAGGGTTTCATACGTCACAAAAACAACATAAACAAATAAAAGATGCTAGCTATGCTATTGGTTCTGACCCGTTTGCTAGTTTCTGGTTCTGGTCTCAACAGACTCCTAATCTGAGT